>NC_088407.1:4498700-4558700 GCF_034236695.1 Oncorhynchus nerka | reverse complement strand
TCCATGGAGGAGAGGAGAGGTGTGGTAGTACTAGGGGTATCCATAGAGGAGAGGTGTGGTAGTACTAGAGGTATCCATGGAGGAGAGGTGTGGTAGTACTAGAGGTATCCATAGAGGAGAGGTGTGGTAGTACTAGGGGTATCCATGGAGGAGAGGTGTGGTAGTACTAGGGATATCCATAGAGGAGAGGTGTGGTAGTACTAGGGATATCCATAGAGGAGAGGTGTGGTAGTACTAGGGATATCCATAGAGGAGTACTAGGGATATCCATGGAGGAGAGGTGTGGTAGTACTAGGGTATCCATAGAGGAGAGGTGTGGTAGTACTAGGGGTATCCATGGAGGAGAGGAGGTGTGGTAGTACTAGTATCCATGGAGGAGGTAGTACTCCCATAGAGGAGAGGTGTGGTAGTACTAGAGGTATCCATAGAGGAGAGGTAGTACTAGAGGTATCCATAGGAGGTGTGGTAGAGGTGTGGTAGTACTAGGGTATCCATGGAGGAGAGGTGTGGTAGTACTAGGGATATCCATGGAGGAGGAGAGGTGTGGTAGTACTAGGGGTATCCATGGAGGAGAGGTGTGGTAGTACTAGGGGTATCCATGGAGGAGAGGTGTGGTAGTACTAGGGTATCCATGGAGGAGGAGGTGTGGTAGTACTAGAGGTATCCATAGAGGAGAGGTGTGGTAGTACTAGGGTATCCATAGAGGAGAGGTGTGGTAGTACTAGGGGTATCCATAGAGGAGAGGTGTGGTAGTACTAGAGGTATCCATAGAGGAGAGGTGTGGTAGTACTAGGGTATCCATAGAGGAGAGGTGTGGTAGTACTAGGGGGTAGTATCCATCCATAGGAGGAGGTGTGGTAGTACTAGGGTATCCATAGAGGAGAGGTGTGGTAGTACTAGAGGTATCCATAGAGGAGAGGTGTGGTAGTACTAGTATCCATAGAGGAGGTGTGGTAGTACTAGAGGTATCCATAGAGGAGAGGTGTGGTAGTACTAGAGGTATCCATAGAGGAGAGGTGTGGTAGTACTAGAGGTATCCATAGAGGAGAGGTGTGGTAGTACTAGAGGTATCCATGGAGGAGAGGTGTGGTAGTACTAGAGGTATCCATGAGGAGAGGTGTGGTAGTACTAGAGGTATCCATGGAGGAGAGGAGGTGTGGTAGTACTAGAGGTATCCATAGAGGAGAGGTGTGGTAGTACTAGGGGTATCCATAGAGGAGAGGTGTGGTAGTACTAGGGGTATCCATAGAGGAGAGGTGTGGTAGTACTAGAGGTATCCATAGAGGAGAGGTGTGGTAGGTGTGGTAGTACTAGAGGTATCCATAGAGGAGAGGTGTGGTAGTACTAGAGGTATCCATAGAGGAGAGGTGTGGTAGTACTAGAGGTATCCATAGAGGAGAGGTGTGGTAGTACTAGAGGTATCCATGGAGGAGAGGAGAGGTGTGGTAGTACTAGAGGTATCCATAGAGGAGAGGTGTGGTAGTACTAGAGGTATCCATAGAGGAGAGGTGTGGTAGTACTAGGGGTATCCATAGAGGAGAGGTGTGGTAGTACTAGGGGTATCCATAGAGGAGAGGAGGAGAGGTGTGGTAGTACTAGGGGTATCCATAGAGGAGAGGTGTGGTAGTACTAGAGGTATCCATGGAGGAGAGGTGTGGTAGTACTAGAGGTATCCATGGAGGAGAGGTGTGGTAGTACTAGAGGTATCCATGGAGGAGAGGTGTGGTAGTACTAGAGGTATCCATAGAGGAGAGGTGTGGTAGTACTAGGGGTATCCATAGAGGAGAGGAGAGATGTGGTAGTACTAGAGGTATCCATGGAGGAGAGGTGTGGTAGTACTAGAGGTATCCATAGAGGAGAGGTGTGGTAGTACTAGAGGTATCCATAGAGGAGAGGTGTGGTAGTACTAGGGGTATCCATAGAGGAGAGGAGAGGTGTGGTAGTACTAGGGGTATCCATAGAGGAGAGGTGTGGTAGTACTAGAGGTATCCATAGAGGAGAGGAGAGGAGAGGTGTGGTAGTACTAGGGGTATCCATAGAGGAGAGGTGTGGTAGTACTAGGGGTATCCATAGAGGAGGAGAGGTGTGGTAGTACTAGGGGTATCCATAGAGGAGAGGTGTGGTAGTACTAGAGGTATCCATAGAGGAGAGGAGAGGTGTGGTAGTACTAGGGGTATCCATAGAGGAGAGGTGTGGTAGTACTAGAGGTATCCATAGAGGAGAGGTGTGGTAGTACTAGGGGTATCCATGGAGGAGAGGTGTGGTAGTACTAGAGGTATCCATGGAGGAGAGGTGTGGTAGTACTAGAGGTATCCATAGAGGAGAGGTGTGGTAGTACTAGGGGTATCCATAGAGGAGAGGAGAGATGTGGTAGTACTAGAGGTATCCATGGAGGAGAGGTGTGGTAGTACTAGAGGTATCCATAGAGGAGAGGTGTGGTAGTACTAGGGGTATCCATAGAGGAGAGGTGTGGTAGTACTAGGGGTATCCATAGAGGAGAGGAGAGGTGTGGTAGTACTAGGGGTATCCATAGAGGAGAGGTGTGGTAGTACTAGAGGTATCCATAGAGGAGAGGTGTGGTAGTACTAGGGGTATCCATAGAGGAGAGGTGTGGTAGTACTAGGGGTATCCATAGAAGAGAGGTGTGGTAGTACTAGAGGTATCCATAGAGGAGAGGAGAGGTGTGGTAGTACTAAAGGTATCAATAGAGGAGAGGTGTGGTAGTACTAGAGGTATCCATAGAGGTGAGGAGAGGTGTGGTAGTACTAGGGGTATCCATAGAGGAGAGGTGTGGTAGTACTAGAGGTATCCATAGAGGAGAGGAGAGGTGTGGTAGTACTAGGGGTATCCATAGAGGAGAGGTGTGGTAGTACTAGAGGTATCCATAGAGGAGAGGTGTGGTAGTACTAGGGGTATCCATGGAGGAGAGGTGTGGTAGTACTAGAGGTATCCATGGAGGAGAGGTGTGGTAGTACTAGAGGTATCCATAGAGGAGAGGTGTGGTAGTACTAGGGGTATCCATAGAGGAGAGGAGAGATGTGGTAGTACTAGAGGTATCCATGGAGGAGAGGTGTGGTAGTACTAGAGGTATCCATAGAGGAGAGGTGTGGTAGTACTAGGGGTATCCATAGAGGAGAGGTGTGGTAGTACTAGGGGTATCCATAGAGGAGAGGAGAGGTGTGGTAGTACTAGAGGTATCCATGGAGGAGAGGTGTGGTAGTACTAGAGGTATCCATAGAGGAGAGGTGTGGTAGTACTAGAGGTATCCATGGAGGAGAGGTGTGGTAGTACTAGAGGTATCCATAGAGGAGAGGTGTGGTAGTACTAGAGGTATCCATAGAGGAGAGGTGTGGTAGTACTAGGGGTATCCATAGAGGAGAGGTGTGGTAGTACTAGGGGTATCCATGGAGGAGAGGTGTGGTAGTACTAGGGGTATCCATAGAGGAGAGGAGAGGTGTGGTAGTACTAGAGGTATCCATGGAGGAGAGGTGTGGTAGTACTAGAGGTATCCATAGAGGAGAGGTGTGGTAGTACTAGGGGTATCCATAGAGGAGAGGAGGTGGTGTGGTAGTATCCATAGAGGTATCCATACTAGAGAGGAGAGGTGTGGTAGTACTAGAGGTATCCATAGAGGAGAGGTGTGGTAGTACTAGGGGTATCCATGGAGGAGAGGTGTGGTAGTACTAGGGGTATCCATAGAGGAGAGGAGAGTGTGGTAGTACTAGGGTATCCATAGAGGAGAGGTGTGTAGTACTAGGGTATCCATAGAGGAGAGGTGTGGTAGTACTAGGGGTATCCATGGAGGAGAGGTGTGGTAGTACTAGGGGTATCCATGGAGGAGAGGTGTGGTAGTACTAGGGGTATCCATAGAGGAGAGGTGTGGTAGTACTAGAGGTATCCATAGAGGAGAGGTGTGGTAGTACTAGAGGTATCCATAGAGGAGAGGTGTGGTAGTACTAGGGGTATCCATAGAGGAGAGGTGTGGTAGTACTAGGGGTATCCATGGAGGAGAGGTGTGTAGTACTAGTATCCATGGAGGAGAGGTGTGGTAGTACTAGGGGTATCCATGGAGGAGAGGTGTGGTAGTACTAGGGGTATCCATAGAGGAGAGGTGTGGTAGTACTAGAGGTATCCATGGAGGAGAGGTGTGGTAGTACTAGAGGTATCCATAGAGGAGAGGTGTGGTAGTACTAGGGGTATCCATAGAGGAGAGGAGAGATGTGGTAGTACTAGAGGTATCCATGGAGGAGAGGTGTGGTAGTACTAGGGGTATCCATAGAGGAGAGGTGTGGTAGTACTAGGGGTATCCATAGAGGAGAGGTGTGGTAGTACTAGGGGTATCCATAGAGGAGAGGAGAGGTGTGGTAGTACTAGGGGTATCCATAGAGGAGAGGTGTGGTAGTACTAGAGGTATCCATAGAGGAGAGGAGAGGTGTGGTAGTACTAGGGGTATCCATAGAGGAGAGGTGTGGTAGTACTAGGGGTATCCATAGAGGAGAGGAGAGGTGTGGTAGTACTAGGGGTATCCATAGAGGAGAGGTGTGGTAGTACTAGAGGTATCCATAGAGGAGAGGAGAGGTGTGGTAGTACTAGGGGTATCCATAGAGGAGAGGTGTGGTAGTACTAGAGGTATCCATAGAGGAGAGGTGTGGTAGTACTAGGGGTATCCATGGAGGAGAGGTGTGGTAGTACTAGAGGTATCCATGGAGGGTGTGGTAGGAGTACTAGGGTATCCATAGAGGAGAGGTGTGGTAGTACTAGGGGTATCCATAGAGGAGAGGAGAGATGTGGTAGTACTAGAGGTATCCATGGAGGAGAGGTGTGGTAGTACTAGAGGTATCCATAGAGGAGAGGTGTGGTAGTACTAGGGGTATCCATAGAGGAGAGGTGTGGTAGTACTAGGGGTATCCATAGAGGAGAGGTGTGGTAGTACTAGGGGTATCCATAGAGGAGAGGTGTGGTAGTACTAGAGGTATCCATAGAGGAGAGGAGAGGTGTGGTAGTACTAGGGGTATCCATAGAGGAGAGGTGTGGTAGTACTAGGGGTATCCATAGAGGAGAGGTGTGGTAGTACTAGAGGTATCCATAGAGGAGAGGAGAGGTGTGGTAGTACTAGGGGTATCCATAGAGGAGAGGTGTGGTAGTACTAGAGGTATCCATAGAGGAGAGGAGAGGTGTGGTAGTACTAGGGGTATCCATAGAGGAGAGGTGTGGTAGTACTAGAGGTATCCATAGAGGAGAGGAGAGGTGGTAGTACTAGGGGTATCCATAGAGGAGAGGTGTGGTAGTACTAGAGGTATCCATAGAGGAGAGGTGTGGTAGTACTAGGGGTATCCATGGAGGAGAGGTGTGGTAGTACTAGAGGTATCCATGGAGGAGAGGTGTGGTAGTACTAGAGGTATCCATAGAGGAGAGGTGTGGTAGTACTAGGGGTATCCATAGAGGAGAGGAGAGATGTGGTAGTACTAGAGGTATCCATGGAGGAGAGGTGTGGTAGTACTAGAGGTATCCATAGAGGAGAGGTGTGGTAGTACTAGGGGTATCCATAGAGGAGAGGTGTGGTAGTACTAGGGGTATCCATAGAGGAGAGGAGAGGTGTGGTAGTACTAGAGGTATCCATGGAGGAGAGGTGTGGTAGTAATAGAGGTATCCATAGAGGAGAGGTGTGGTAGTACTAGAGGTATCCATGGAGGAGAGGTGTGGTAGTACTAGGGGTATCCATGGAGGAGAGGTGTGGTAGTACTAGAGGTATCCATAGAGGAGAGGTGTGGTAGTACTAGAGGTATCCATAGAGGAGAGGTGTGGTAGTACTAGGGGTATCCATAGAGGAGAGGTGTGGTAGTACTAGAGGTATCCATGGAGGAGAGGTGTGGTAGTACTAGGGGTATCCATGGAGGAGAGGTGTGGTAGTACTAGGGGTATCCATAGAGGAGAGGTGTGGTAGTACTAGAGGTATCCATAGAGGAGAGGAGAGGTGTGGTAGTACTAGAGGTATCCATAGAGGAGAGGTGTGGTAGTACTAGGGGTATCCATGGAGGAGAGGTGTGGTAGTACTAGGGGTATCCATAGAGGAGAGGTGTGGTAGTACTAGGGGTATCCATGGAGGAGAGGTGTGGTAGTACTAGGGGTATCCATGGAGGAGAGGTGTGGTAGTACTAGGGGTATCCATAGAGGAGAGGTGTGGTAGTACTAGGGGTATCCATAGAGGAGAGGTGTGGTAGTACTAGGGGTATCCATAGAGGAGAGGTGTGGTAGTACTAGAGGTATCCATGGAGGAGAGGTGTGGTAGTACTAGAGGTATCCATAGAGGAGAGGTGTGGTAGTACTAGGGGTATCCACAGAGGAGAGGTGTGGTAGTACTAGGGGTATCCATAGAGGAGAGGTGTGGTAGTACTAGGGGTATCCATAGAGGAGAGGTGTGGTAGTACTAGGGGTATCCATAGAGGAGAGGAGAGGTGTGGTAGTACTAGAGGTATCCATAGAGGAGAGGAGAGATGTGGTAGTACTAGGGGTATCCATAGAGGAGAGGAGAGGTGTGGTAGTACTAGGGGTATCCATAGAGGAGAGGTGTGGTAGTACTAGAGGTATCCATAGAGGAGAGGAGAGGTGTGGTAGTACTAGGGGTATCCATAGAGGAGAGGTGTGGTAGTACTAGGGGTATCCATAGAGGAGAGGAGAGTGTGGTAGTACTAGAGGTATCCATAGAGGAGAGGTGTGGTAGTACTAGAGGTGGAGGAGAGGTGTGGTAGTACTAGGGGTATCCATAGAGGAGAGGTGTGGTAGTACTAGGGGTATCCATAGAGGAGAGGAGAGGTGTGGTAGTACTAGAGGTATCCATAGAGGAGAGGTGTGGTAGTACTAGAGGTATCCATAGAGGAGAGGTGTGGTAGTACTAGGGGTATCCATAGAGGAGAGGTGTGGTAGTACCCATAGAGGAGAGGAGGTGTGGTAGTACTAGGGGTATCCATAGAGGAGAGGTGTGGTAGTACTAGGGGTATCCATAGAGGAGAGGTGTGGTAGTACTAGGGGTATCCATAGAGGAGAGGTGTGGTAGTACTAGAGGTATCCATAGAGGAGAGGTGTGGTAGTACTAGGGGTATCCATAGGAGGAGAGGTGTGGTAGTACTAGAGGTATCCATGGAGGAGAGGTGTGGTAGTACTAGAGGTATCCATAGAGGTATCCATAGAGAGGTGTGGTAGTACTAGGGGTATCCATAGAGGAGAGGTGTGGTAGTACTAGAGGTATCCATGGAGGAGAGGTGTGGTAGTACTAGAGGTATCCATAGAGGAGAGGTGTGGTAGTACTAGGGGTATCCATAGAGGAGAGGTGTGGTAGTACTAGGGTATCCATAGAGGAGAGGTGTGGTAGTACTAGGGGTATCCATGGAGGAGAGGTGTGGTAGTACTAGAGGTATCCATAGAGGAGAGGTGTGGTAGTACTAGAGGTATCCATGGAGGAGAGGTGTGGTAGTACTAGGGGTATCCATGGAGGAGAGGTGTGGTAGTACTAGAGGTATCCATAGAGGAGAGGTGTGGTAGTACTAGAGGTATCCATAGAGGAGAGGTGTGGTAGTACTAGGGGTATCCATGGAGGAGAGGTGTGGTAGTACTAGGGGTATCCATGGAGGAGAGAGTGTGGTAGTACTAGGGGTATCCATGGAGGAGAGGTGTGGTAGTACTAGGGGTATCCATAGAGGAGAGGTGTGGTAGTACTAGGGTATCCATGGAGGAGAGGTGTGGTAGTACTAGAGGTATCCATAGAGGAGAGGTGTGGTAGTACTAGGGGTATCCATAGAGGAGGAGAGGTGTGGTAGTACTAGAGGTATCCATGGAGGAGAGGTGTGGTAGTAGGGTATCCATAGAGGAGAGGTGTGTAGTACTAGAGGTATCCATGGAGGAGAGGGTGTGGTAGTACTAGGGGTATCCATGGAGGAGAGGTGTGGTAGTACTAGGGGTATCCATGGAGGAGAGGTGTGGTAGTACTAGAGGTATCCATAGAGGAGAGGTGTGGTAGTACTAGAGGTATCCATAGAGGAGAGGTGTGGTAGTACTAGGGGTATCCATAGAGGAGAGGAGAGGTGTGGTAGTACTAGAGGTATCCATGGAGGAGAGGTGTGGTAGTACTAGGGTATCCATAGAGGAGAGGTGTGGTAGTATCCATAGGGGTATCCATAGAGGAGAGGAGAGGTGTGGTAGTACTAGAGGTATCCATGGAGGAGAGGTGTGGTAGTACTAGAGGTATCCATAGAGGAGAGGTGTGGTAGTACTAGAGGTATCCATGGAGGAGAGGTGTGGTAGTACTAGGGGTATCCATGGAGGAGAGGTGTGGTAGTACTAGAGGTATCCATAGAGGAGAGGTGTGGTAGTACTAGAGGTATCCATAGAGGAGAGGTGTGGTAGTACTAGGGGTATCCATAGAGGAGAGGTGTGGTAGTACTATCCATGGAGGAGAGGTGTGGTAGTACTAGGTATCCCATAGGGAGGAGTAGTACTAGAGGTATCCATAGAGGAGAGGTGTGGTAGTACTAGGGTATCCATAGAGGAGAGGAGTGGTAGTACTAGGGGTATCCATAGAGGAGAGGTGTGGTAGTACTAGGGGTATCCATGGAGGAGAGGTGTGGTAGGTGTGGTAGTACTAGGGGTATCCATAGAGGAGAGGTGTGGTAGTACTAGAGGTATCCATAGAGGAGAGGTGTGGTAGTACTAGAGGTATCCATGGAGGAGAGGTGTGGTAGTACTAGAGGTATCCATAGAGGAGAGGTGTGGTAGTACTAGGGGTATCCATAGAGGAGAGGAGAGGTGTGGTAGTACTAGAGGTATCCATGGAGGAGAGGTGTGGTAGTACTAGAGGTATCCATAGAGGAGAGGAGAGGTGTGGTAGTACTAGGGGTATCCATAGAGGAGAGGTGTGGTAGTACTAGGGGTATCCATAGAGGAGAGGTGTGGTAGTACTAGGGGTATCCATAGAGGAGAGGTGTGGTAGTACTAGAGGTATCCATAGAGGAGGAGAGGTGTGGTGTACTAGGTATCCATAGAGGAGAGGTGTGGTAGTAATAGGGGTATCCATAGAGGAGAGGAGAGGTGTGGTAGTACTAGGGGTATCCATAGAGGAGAGGTGTGGTAGTACTAGAGGTATCCATAGAGGAGAGGAGAGGTGTGGTAGTACTAGGGGTATCCATAGAGGAGAGGTGTGGTAGTACTAGAGGTATCCATAGAGGAGAGGTGTGGTAGTACTAGGGGTATCCATGGAGGAGAGGTGTGGTAGTACTAGAGGTATCCATGGAGGAGAGGTGTGGTAGTACTAGAGGTATCCATAGAGGAGAGGTGTGGTAGTACTAGGGGTATCCATAGAGGAGAGATGTGGTAGTACTAGAGGTATCCATGGAGGAGAGGTGTGGTAGTACTAGAGGTATCCATAGAGGAGAGGTGTGGTAGTACTAGGGGTATCCATAGAGGAGAGGTGTGGTAGTACTAGGGGTATCCATAGAGGAGAGGAGAGGTGTGGTAGTACTAGGGGTATCCATAGAGGAGAGGTGTGGTAGTACTAGAGGTATCCATAGAGGAGAGGAGAGGTGTGGTAGTACTAGGGGTATCCATAGAGGAGAGGTATGGTAGTACTAGGGGTATCCATAGTGTGGTAGTACTAGAGGTATCCATAGAGGAGAGGAGAGGTGTGGTAGTACTAGGGGTATCCATAGAGGAGAGGTGTGGTAGTACTAGAGGTATCCATAGAGGAGAGGAGAGGTGTGGTAGTACTAGGGGTATCCATAGAGGAGAGGTGGTAGTACTAGAGGTATCCATAGAGGAGAGGAGAGGTGTGGTAGTACTAGGGGAGAGGTATCCATAGAGGAGAGGTGTGGTAGTACTAGGGGTATCCATGGAGGAGAGTGTGGTAGTACTAGGGTATCCATGGAGGAGAGGTGTGGTAGTACTAGAGGTATCCATAGAGGAGAGGTGTGGTAGTACTAGGGGTATCCATAGAGGAGAGGTGTGGTAGTACTAGGGGTATCCATGGAGAGAGAGGGTGTGTGGTAGTACTAGAGGTATCCATAGAGGAGAGGTGTGGTAGTACTAGGGGTATCCATAGAGGAGAGGTGTGGTAGTACTAGGGTATCCATAGAGGAGAGGAGAGGTGTGGTAGTACTAGAGGTATCCATGGAGAGGTGAGGTGTGGTAGTACTAGAGGTATCCATAGAGGAGAGGTGTGGTAGTACTAGTATCCATGGAGGTGTGGTATCCCATGGAGGAGAGGTGTGGTAGTACTAGAGGTATCCATAGAGGAGAGGTGTGGTAGTACTAGAGGTATCCATAGAGGAGAGGTGTGGTAGTACTAGGGGTATCCATAGAGGAGAGGTAGTACTAGAGGTATCCATGAGGAGAGGTGTGGTAGTACTAGGGGTATCCATGGAGGAGAGGTGTGGTAGTACTAGAGGTATCCATAGAGGAGAGGTGTGGTAGTACTAGAGGTATCCATAGAGGAGAGGAGAGGTGTGGTAGTACTAGAGGTATCCATAGAGGAGAGGTGTGGTAGTACTAGAGGTATCCATAGAGGAGAGGTGTGGTAGTACTAGGGGTATCCATAGAGGAGAGGTGTGGTAGTACTAGGGGTATCCATGGAGGAGAGGTGTGGTAGTAGTACCATAGAGGAGAGGTGTGGTAGTATCCATAGGGGTATCCATGAGGAGAGGTGTGGTAGTACTAGAGGTATCCATGGAGGAGAGGAGAGGTGTGGTAGTACTAGAGGTATCCATAGAGGAGAGGTGTGGTAGTACTAGAGGTATCCATAGAGGAGAGGTGTGGTAGTACTAGAGGTATCCATAGAGGAGAGGAGAGGTGTGGTAGTACTAGAGGTATCCATAGAGGAGAGGTGTGGTAGTACTAGAGGTATCCATAGAGGAGAGGTGTGGTAGTACTAGGGGTATCCATGGAGGAGAGGTGTGGTAGTACTAGAGGTATCCATAGAGGAGAGGAGAGGTGTGGTAGTACTAGGGGTATCCATGGAGGAGAGGTGTGGTAGTACTAGAGGTATCCATAGAGGAGAGGTGTGGTAGTACTAGAGGTATCCATAGAGGAGAGGTGTGGTAGTACTAGGGGTATCCATAGAGGAGAGGTGTGGTAGTACTAGGGGTATCCATAGAGGAGAGGTGTGGTAGTACTAGTACTAGGGAGAGGTGTGGTAGTATCCATGGAGGAGAGGTGTGGTAGTACTAGGGGTATCCATAGAGGAGAGGTGTGGTAGTACTAGAGGTATCCATGGAGGAGAGGTGTGGTAGTACTAGAGGTATCCATAGAGGAGAGGTGTGGTAGTACTAGGGGTATCCATAGAGGAGAGGTGTGGTAGTACTAGGGGTATCCATAGAGGAGAGGTGTGGTAGTACTAGGGGTATCCATGGAGGAGAGGAGAGGTGTGGTAGTACTAGGGGTATCCATAGAGGAGAGGTGTGGTAGTACTAGAGGTATCCATGGAGGAGAGGTGTGGTAGTACTAGGGGTATCCATAGAGGAGAGGTGTGGTAGTACTAGAGGTATCCATAGAGGAGAGGTGTGGTAGTACTAGAGGTATCCATAGAGGAGAGGAGAGGTGTGGTAGTACTAGAGGTATCCATGGAGGAGAGGAGAGATGTGGTAGTACTAGGGGTATCCATAGAGGAGAGGTGTGGTAGTACTAGTGTGGTAGTACTAGAGGTATCCATGGAGGAGAGGTGAGGAGAGGTGGTAGTACTAGGGGTATCCATAGAGGAGAGGTGTGGTAGTACTAGGGGTATCCATAGAGGAGAGGTGTGGTAGTACTAGAGGTATCCATAGAGGAGAGGTGTGGTAGTACTAGGGGTATCCATAGAGGAGAGGAGAGGTGTGGTAGTACTAGGGGTATCCATGGAGGAGAGGTGTGGTAGTACTAGAGGTATCCATAGAGGAGAGGTGTGGTAGTACTAGAGGTATCCATAGAGGAGAGGTGTGGTAGTACTAGGGGTATCCATAGAGGAGAGGTGTGGTAGTACTAGGGGTATCCATAGAGGAGAGGTGTGGTAGTACTAGGGTATCTAGGGGTATCCATGGAGAGAGGTGTGGTAGTACTAGGGTATCCATGGAGGAGAGGTGTGGTAGTACTAGAGGTATCCATAGGAGAGGTGTGGTAGTACTAGAGGTATCCATAGAGGAGAGGTGTGGTAGTACTAGAGGTATCCATAGAGGAGAGAGGTGTGGTAGTACTAGGGTATCCATAGAGGAGGTGAGGTGTGGTAGTACTAGGGGTATCCATAGAGGAGAGGTGTGGTAGTACTAGGGGTATCCATGGAGAGAGGTGTGGTAGTACTAGGGGTATCCATAGAGGAGAGGTGTGGTAGTACTAGAGGTATCCATAGAGGAGAGGTGTGGTAGTACTAGGGGTATCCATAGAGGAGAGGTGTGGTAGTACTAGAGGTATCCATAGAGGAGAGGTGTGGTAGTACTAGAGGTATCCATAGAGGAGAGGTGTGGTAGTACTAGAGGTATCCATGAGAGGAGAGGTGTGGTGTGGTAGTACTAGGGGTATCCATAGAGGAGAGGAGAGGTGTGGTAGTACTAGGGGTATCCATGGAGGAGAGGTGTGGTAGTACTAGGGTATCCATAGAGGAGAGGTGTGGTAGTACTAGGTATCCATAGTACTAGGGGTATCCATAGAGGAGAGGTGTGGTAGTACTAGGGGTATCCATAGAGGAGAGGTGTGGTAGTACTAGAGGTATCCATAGAGGAGAGGTGTGGTAGTACTAGGGGTATCCATAGAGGAGAGGAGAGTGTGGTAGTACTAGGGGTATCCATAGAGGAGAGGTGTGGTAGTACTAGAGGTATCCATAGAGGAGAGGAGGTGTGGTAGTACTAGGGGTATCCATAGAGGAGAGAGTACTAGGGGTATCCATAGAGAGAGGTGTGGTAGTACTAGAGGTATCCATCCATAGAGGTATCCATAGAGGAGAGGTGTGGTAGTAGTACTAGAGGTATCCATAGAGGAGAGGAGTACTAGAGGTATCCATGGAGGAGAGGTGTGGTAGTACTAGAGGTATCCATAGAGGAGAGGTGTGGTAGTACTAGGGTATCCATGAGAGAGAGAGGTGTGGTAGTACTAGAGGTATCCATGGAGGAGAGGTGTGGTAGTACTAGAGGTATCCATAGAGGAGAGGTGTGGTAGTACTAGGGGTATCCATAGAGGAGAGTGTGGTAGTACTAGTATCCATAGGAGGTATACCATGGTATCCATAGAGAGAGAGGTGTGGTAGTACTAGGGTATCCATAGAGGAGAGGTGTGGTAGTACTAGAGGTATCCATAGGAGGAGAGGTGTGGTAGTACTAGGGGTATCCATAGAGGAGAGGTGTGGTAGTACTAGAGGTATCCATAGAGGAGGAGAGGTGTGGTAGTACTAGGGTATCCATGGAGAGAGGTGTGGTAGTACTAGAGGTATCCATAGAGGAGAGGTGTGGTAGTACTAGGGGTATCCATAGAGGAGGAGAGGTGGTAGTACTAGTCCATGGAGGAGAGGTGTGGTAGTACTAGAGGTATCCATAGAGGAGAGGTGTGGTAGTACTAGGGGTATCCATAGAGGAGAGGTGTGGTAGTACTAGGGGTATCCATAGAGGAGGAGAGGTGTGGTAGTACTAGGGTATCCATAGAGGAGAGGTGTGGTAGTACTAGAGGTATCCATAGAGGAGAGGTGTGGTAGTACTAGAGGTATCCATGGAGGAGAGGTGTGGTAGTACTAGGGGTATCCATGGAGGAGAGGTGTGGTAGTACTAGAGGTATCCATAGAGGAGAGGTGTGGTAGTACTAGGGGGTATCCATAGAGGAGAGAGTACTAGGGGTATCCATAGAGGAGAGGTGTGGTAGTATCCATAGAGGAGTGTGGTAGTCCATCCATGAGGAGAGGAGAGGTGTGAGTGGTAGTACTAGAGGTATCCATGGAGGAGAGGAGAGGTGTGGTAGTACTAGGGGTATCCATAGAGGAGAGGTGTGGTAGTACTAGGGGTATCCATGGAGGAGAGGTGTGGTAGTACTAGAGGTATCCATGGAGGAGAGGTGTGGTAGTACTAGAGGTATCCATAGAGGAGGAGAGGTGTGGTAGTACTAGAGGTATCCATAGAGGAGAGGTGTGGTAGTACTAGGGGTATCCATGGAGGAGAGGTGTGGTAGTACTAGGGTATCCATAGAGGAGAGGTGTGGTAGTACTAGGGGTATCCATAGAGGAGAGGTGTGGTAGTACTAGGGGTATCCATAGAGGAGAGGAGAGGTGTGGTAGTACTAGAGGTATCCATGGAGGAGAGGTGTGGTAGTACTAGAGGTATCCATAGAGGAGAGGTGTGGTAGTACTAGGGGTATCCATGGAGGAGAGGTGTGGTAGTACTAGGGGTATCCATGGAGGAGAGGTGTGGTAGTACTAGAGGTATCCATAGAGGAGAGGTGTGGTAGTACTAGAGGTATCCATAGAGGAGAGGTGTGGTAGTACTAGGGGTATCCATAGGGGGAGAGAGTGTGGTAGTCCATGGAGGAGAGGTGTGGTAGTACTAGGGGTATCCATAGAGGAGAGGTGTGGTAGTACTAGGGGTATCCATAGAGGAGAGAGTGTGGTAGTACTAGGGGTATCCATGGAGGAGGAGTACTAGTATCCATAGAGGAGGAGTAGTACTAGGGGTATCCATGGAGGAGAGGTGTGGTAGTACTAGGGGTATCCATAGAGGAGAGGTGTGGTAGTACTAGAGGTATCCATAGAGGAGAGAGTACTAGAGGTATCCATGGAGGAGAGGTGTGGTAGTACTAGAGGTATCCATAGAGGAGAGGTGTGGTAGTACTAGAGGTATCCATAGAGGAGAGGAGAGGTGTGGTAGTACTAGGGGTATCCATGGAGGAGAGGTGTGGTAGTACTAGAGGTATCCATAGAGGAGAGGTGTGGTAGTACTAGGGGTATCCATAGAGGAGAGGTGTGGTAGTACTAGAGGTATCCATGGAGGAGAGGTGTGGTAGTACTAGAGGTATCCATAGAGAGAGAGGTGTGGTAGTACTAGGGGTATCCATAGAGGAGAGGTGTGGTAGTACTAGGGGTATCCATAGAGAGGAGTACTAGAGGTATCCATGGAGGAGAGGTGTGGTAGTACTAGAGGTATCCATAGAGGAGAGGTGTGGTAGTACTAGAGGTATCCATGGAGGAGAGAGAGGGTGTGGTAGTACTAGGGTATCCATGGAGGAGAGGTGTGGTAGTACTAGAGGTATCCATAGAGGAGAGGTGTGGTAGTACTAGGGGTATCCATAGAGGAGAGGTGTGGTAGTACTAGGGGTATCCATGGAGGAGAGGTGTGGTAGTACTAGGGGTATCCATGGAGGAGAGGTGTGGTAGTACTAGGGGTATCCATAGAGGAGAGGTGTGGTAGTACTAGAGGTATCCATGGAGGAGGAGAGGTGTGGTAGTACTAGAGGTATCCATAGAGGAGAGGTGTGGTAGTACTAGAGGTATCCATGGAGGAGAGGTGTGGTAGTACTAGAGGTATCCATAGAGGAGAGGTGTGGTAGTACTAGAGGTATCCATGGAGGAGAGGTGTGGTAGTACTAGGGGTATCCATGGAGGAGAGGTACTAGAGGTATCCATAGAGTGTGGTAGTACTAGGGGTATCCATGGAGGAGAGGTGTGGTAGTACTAGAGGTATCCATGGAGGAGAGGAGAGGTGTGGTAGTACTAGAGGTATCCATAGAGGAGAGGTGTGGTAGTACTAGAGGTATCCATAGAGGAGAGGTGTGGTAGTACTAGAGGTATCCATAGAGGAGAGGAGAGGTGTGGTAGTACTAGAGGTATCCATGGAGGAGAGGTGTGGTAGTACTAGAGGTATCCATGGAGGAGAGGAGAGGTGTGGTAGTACTAGAGGTATCCATGGAGGAGAGATGTGGTAGTACTAGAGGTATCCATAGAGGAGAGGTGTGGTAGTACTAGGGGTATCCATAGAGGAGAGGAGAGGTGTGGTAGTACTAGAGGTATCCATGGAGGAGAGGTGTGGTAGTACTAGAGGTATCCATAGAGGAGAGGTGTGGTAGTACTAGGGGTATCCATAGAGGAGAGGAGAGGTGTGGTAGTACTAGGGGTATCCATAGAGAGAGTACTAGAGGTATCCATAGAGGAGAGGTGTGGTAGTACTAGGGGTATCCATAGAGGAGAGGAGTGTGGTAGTACTAGGGGTATCCATGGAGGAGAGGAGAGTACTAGAGGTATCCATAGAGGAGAGGTGTGGTAGTACTAGGGGTATCCATAGAGGAGAGGTGTGGTAGTACTAGGGGTATCCATAGAGGAGAGGAGAGGTGTGGTAGTACTAGAGGTATCCATGGAGGAGAGGTGTGGTAGTACTAGAGGTATCCATAGAGGAGAGGTGTGGTAGTACTAGGGGTATCCATGGAGGAGAGGTGTGGTAGTACTAGGGGTATCCATGGAGGAGAGGTGTGGTAGTACTAGAGGTATCCATAGAGGAGAGGTGTGGTAGTACTAGAGGTATCCATAGAGGAGAGGTGTGGTAGTACTAGGGGTATCCATAGAGGAGAGGTGTGGTAGTACTAGGGGTATCCATGGAGGAGAGGTGTGGTAGTACTAGGGGTATCCATAGAGGAGAGGTGTGGTAGTACTAGAGGTATCCATAGAGGAGAGGTGTGGTAGTACTAGTATCCATAGAGGAGAGGTGTGGTAGTACCCATAGGAGGAGAGGTGTGGTAGTACTAGAGGTATCCATGCAGGAGAGGTGTGGTGGTACTAGAGGTATCCATGGAGGAGAGGTGTGGTAGTACTAGGGGTATCCATGGAGGAGAGGTGTGGTAGTACTAGAGGTATCCATAGAGGAGAGGTAGTACTAGGGGTATCCATGGAGGAGAGGTGTGGTAGTACTAGAGGTATCCATGGAGGAGAGGAGAGGTGTGGTAGTACTAGAGGTATCCATAGAGGAGAGGTGTGGTAGTACTAGAGGTATCCATAGAGGAGAGGTGTGGTAGTACTAGAGGTATCCATAGAGGAGAGGAGAGGTGTGGTAGTACTAGAGGTATCCATAGAGGAGAGGTGTGGTAGTACTAGAGGTATCCATAGAGGAGAGGTGTGGTAGTACTAGAGGTATCCATGGAGGAGAGGTGTGGTAGTACTAGAGGTATCCATAGAGGAGAGGAGAGGTGTGGTAGTACTAGGGGTATCCATGGAGGAGAGGTGTGGTAGTACTAGAGGTATCCATAGAGGAGAGGTGTGGTAGTACTAGAGGTATCCATAGAGGAGAGGTGTGGTAGTACTAGGGGTATCCATAGAGGAGAGGTGTGGTAGTACTAGGGGTATCCATAGAGGAGAGGTGTGGTAGTACTAGGGGTATCCATGGAGGAGAGGTAGTACTAGAGGTATCCATGGAGGAGAGGTGTGGTAGTACTAGAGGTATCCATAGAGGAGAGGTGTGGTAGTACTAGAGGTATCCATGGAGGAGAGGTGTGGTAGTACTAGAGGTATCCATAGAGGAGAGGTGTGGTAGTACTAGAGGTATCCATAGAGGAGAGGAGAGGTGTGGTAGTACTAGGGGTATCCATAGAGGAGAGGTGTGGTAGTACTAGGGGTATCCATAGAGGAGAGGTGTGGTAGTACTAGGGCTATCCATGGAGGAGAGGAGAGGTGTGGTAGTACTAGGGGTATCCATAGAGGAGAGGTGTGGTAGTACTAGAGGTATCCATGGAGGAGAGGAGAGGTGTGGTAGTACTAGGGGTATCCATAGAGGAGAGGTGTGGTAGTACTAGAGGTATCCATAGAGGAGAGGTGTGGTAGTACTAGAGGTATCCATAGAGGAGAGGAGAGGTGTGGTAGTACTAGAGGTATCCATGGAGGAGAGGTGTGGTAGTACTAGGGGTATCCATAGAGGAGAGGTGTGGTAGTACTAGGGGTATCCATGGAGGAGAGGTGTGGTAGTACTAGGGGTATCCATAGAGGAGAGGTGTGGTAGTACTAGAGGTATCCATAGAGGAGAGGTGTGGTAGTACTAGAGGTATCATAGAGGAGAGGTGTGGTAGTACTAGGGGTATCCATGGAGGAGAGGTGTGGTAGTACTAGGGGTATCCATGGAGGAGAGGTGTGGTAGTACTAGGGGTATCCATGGAGGAGAGGTGTGGTAGTACTAGGGTATCCATAGAGGAGAGGTGTGGTAGTACTAGAGGTATCCATAGAGGAGAGGTGTGGTAGTACTAGAGGTATCCATAGAGGAGAGGTGTGGTAGTACTAGAGGTATCCATGGAGGAGAGGTGTGGTAGTACTAGGGGTATCCATGGAGGAGAGGTGTGGTAGTACTAGAGGTATCCATAGAGGAGAGGTGTGGTAGTACTAGGGGTATCCATGGAGGAGAGGTGTGGTAGTACTAGAGGTATCCATGGAGGAGAGGTGTGGTAGTACTAGAGGTATCCATGGAGGAGAGGTGTGGTAGTACTAGGGGTATCCATAGAGGAGAGGTGTGGTAGTACTAGGGTATCCATAGAGGAGAGGTGTGGTAGTACTAGGGGTATCCATGGAGGAGTACTAGGGTATCCATGGAGGAGAGGTGTGGTAGTACTAGAGGTATCCATGGAGGAGAGGTGTGGTAGTACTAGAGGTATCCATAGAGGAGAGGTGTGGTAGTACTAGGGTATCCATAGAGGAGAGGTGTGGTAGTACTAGGGGTATCCATGGAGGAGAGGTGTGGTAGTACTAGGGGTATCCATAGAGGAGAGGTGTGGTAGTACTAGAGGTATCCATAGAGGAGAGGTGTGGTAGGAGGAGAGGTGTGGTAGTACTAGAGGTATCCATGGAGGAGAGGTGTGGTAGTACTAGAGGTATCCATGGAGGAGAGGTGTGGTAGTACTAGGGGTATCCATGGAGGAGAGGTGTGGTAGTACCATAGAGGAGTATCCATAGAGGAGAGGAGAGTGTGGTAGTACTAGGGTATCCATGGAGGAGAGGTGTGGTAGTACTAGAGGTATCCATAGAGGAGAGGTGTGGTAGTACTAGAGGTATCCATAGTGTGGTAGTACTAGAGGTATCCATAGAGGAGAGGAGGTGTGGTAGTACTAGAGGTATCCATGGAGGAGAGGTGTGGTAGTACTAGAGGTATCCATAGAGGAGGGTGGTAGTACTAGAGGTATCCATGGAGGGTACTAGTATCCATGGAGGAGAGGTGTGGTAGTACTAGAGGTATCCATAGAGGAGGTGTGGTAGTACTAGAGGTATCCATAGAGGAGAGTGTGGTAGTACTAGGGGTATCCATGGAGGAGAGGTGTGGTAGTACTAGAGGTATCCATAGAGAGGAGAGGTGTGGTAGTACTAGAGGTATCCATAGAGGAGAGGTGTGGTAGTACTAGGGGTATCCATAGAGGAGAGGTGTGGTAGTACTAGGGGTATCCATAGGGGTATCCATAGAGGAGAGGTGTGGTAGTACTAGAGGTATCCATGGAGGAGAGGTGTGGTAGTACTAGAGGTATCCATAGGGAGAGGTGTGGTAGTACTAGAGGTATCCATGGAGGAGAGGTGTGGTAGTACTAGAGGTATCCATAGAGGAGAGGTGTGGTAGTACTAGAGGTATCCATACTAGATCCATAGGAGAGGTGTGGTAGTACTAGGGGTATCCATAGAGGAGAGGTGTGGTAGTACTAGGGGTATCCATAGAGGAGAGTGTGTGGTAGTACTAGGGCATCCATGGAGGAGAGGAGAGGTGTGGTAGTACTAGGGGTATCCATAGAGGAGAGGTGTGGTAGTACTAGAGGTATCCATGGAGAGGAGAGGTGTACTAGGGGTATCCATAGAGGAGAGGTGTGGTAGTACTAGGGTATCCATAGAGGAGAGGTGTGGTAGTACTAGAGGTATCCATAGAGGAGAGGAGAGGTGTGGTAGTACTAGAGGTATCCATGGAGGAGAGGAGAGTGTGGTAGTACTAGAGGTATCCATAGAGGAGAGGTGTGGTAGTACTAGGGGTATCCATGGAGGAGAGGTGTGGTAGTACTAGGGGTATCCATGGAGGAGAGGTGTGGTAGGTGTGGTAGTACTAGAGGTATCCATAGAGGAGAGGTGTGGTAGTACTAGGGGTATCCATAGAGGAGAGGTGTGGTAGTACTAGGGGTATCCATGGAGGAGAGGTGGTAGTACTAGGGGTATCCATAGAGGAGAGGTGTGGTAGTACTAGAGGTATCCATAGAGGAGAGGTGTGGTAGTACTAGAGGTATCCATAGAGGAGAGGTGTGGTAGTACTAGAGGTATCCATGGAGGAGAGAGTGTGGTAGTACTAGGGGTATCCATGGAGAGGAGGTAGAGGTGTGGTAGTACTAGGGGTATCCATGGAGGAGGGTGTGGTAGTACTAGAGGTATCCATGGAGGAGAGGTGTGGTAGTACTAGAGGTATCCATGGAGGAGAGGTGTGGTAGTACTAGAGGTATCCATGGAGGAGAGGTGTGGTAGTACTAGGGGTATCCATAGAGGAGAGGTGTGGTAGTCCCATAGAGGAGAGGTGTGGTCCATGGAGTACTAGGGGTATCCATGGAGGAGAGGTGTGGTAGTACTAGAGGTATCCATAGAGGAGAGGTGTGGTAGTACTAGAGGTATCCATAGAGGAGAGAGAGGTGTGGTAGTACTAGGGGTATCCATGGAGGAGAGGTGTGGTACAGTACTACTAGAGGTATCCATAGAGGAGAGGTGTGGTAGTACTAGAGGTATCCATAGAGGAGAGAGTACTAGGGGTATCCATAGAGGAGAGGTGTGGTAGTACTAGGGGTATCCATAGAGGAGAGGTGTGGTAGTACTAGGGGTATCCATGGAGGAGAGGTGTGGTAGTACTAGAGGTATCCATGGAGGAGAGGTGTGGTAGTACTAGAGGTATCCATGGAGGAGAGGTGTGGTAGTACTAGAGGTATCCATGGAGGAGAGGTGTGGTAGTACTAGAGGTATCCATAGAGGAGAGAGGTGTGGTAGTACTAGGGGTATCCATAGAGGAGAGGTGTGGTAGTACTAGGGGTATCCATAGAGGAGAGGTGTGGTAGTACTAGAGGTATCCATGGAGGAGGAGAGAGGTGTGGTAGTACTAGAGGTATCCATGGAGGAGAGGTGTGGTAGTACTAGGGGTATCCATAGAGGAGAGGTGTGGTAGTACTAGGGGTATCCATAGAGGAGAGGTGTGGTAGTACTAGGGGTATCCATGGAGGAGAGGTGTGGTAGTACTAGAGGTATCCATGGAGGAGAGGTGTGGTAGTACTAGAGGTATCCATAGAGGAGAGGTGTGGTAGTACTAGAGGTATCCATAGAGGAGAGAGAGGTGTGGTAGTACTAGGGTGTGGGTAGTACTAGAGGTATCCATAGAGGAGAGGTGTGGTAGTACTAGGGGTATCCATGGAGGAGAGGTGTGGTAGTACTAGGGGTATCCATGGAGGAGAGGTGTGGTAGTACTAGAGGTATCCATAGAGGAGAGGTGTGGTAGTACTAGAGGTATCCATAGAGGAGAGGTGTGGTAGTACTAGGGGTATCCATAGAGGAGAGGTGTGGTAGTACTAGGGGTATCCATGGAGGAGAGGTGTGGTAGTACTAGGGGTATCCATGGAGGAGAGGTGTGGTAGTACTAGGGGTATCCATAGAGGAGAGGTGTGGTAGTACTAGAGGTATCCATAGAGGAGAGGTGTGGTAGTACTAGAGGTATCCATAGAGGAGAGGTGTGGTAGTACTAGAGGTATCCATGGAGGAGAGGTGTGGTAGTACTAGAGGTATCCATAGAGGAGAGGTGTGGTAGTACTAGAGGTATCCATAGAGGAGAGGTGTGGTAGTACTAGGGGTATCCATGGAGGAGAGGTGTGGTAGTACTAGAGGTATCCATGGAGGAGAGGTGTGGTAGTACTAGAGGTATCCATGGAGGAGAGGTGTGGTAGTACTAGGGGTATCCATAGAGGAGAGGTGTGGTAGTACTAGGGGTATCCATGAGGAGAGGTGTGGTAGTACTAGGGTATCCATGGAGGAGAGGAGGAGAGTGTGGTAGTACTAGAGGTATCCATGGAGGAGAGGAGTACTAGGGTGAGGAGAGGTGTGGTAGTACTAGAGGTATCCATAGAGGAGAGGTGTGGTAGTACTAGGGGTATCCATAGAGGAGAGGTGTGGTAGTACTAGAGGTATCCATGGAGGAGAGGTGTGGTAGTACTAGAGGAGAGGTATCCATAGAGGAGAGGTGTGGTAGTACTAGAGGTATCCATAGAGGAGAGGTGTGGTAGTACTAGAGGTATCCATGAGGAGAGGTGTGGTAGTACTAGAGGTATCCATGGAGGAGAGGTGTGGTAGTACTAGGGTATCCATGGAGGAGAGGTGTGGTAGTACTAGGGGTATCCATAGAGGAGAGGTGTGGTAGTACTATCCATGGAGGAGAGGTGTGGTAGTACTAGGGTATCCATGGAGGAGAGAGGTGTGGTAGTACTAGAGGTATCCATAGGAGGAGAGGTGTGGTAGTACTAGAGGTATCCATAGAGGAGAGGTGTGGTAGTACTAGAGGTATCCATAGAGGAGAGGTGTGGTAGTACTAGAGGTATCCATAGAGGAGAGGTGTGGTAGTAGAGGTATCCATACTAGAGGTATCCATAGAGGAGAGGTGTGGTAGTACTAGAGGTATCCATGGAGGAGAGGTGTGGTAGTACTAGAGGTATCCATAGAGGAGAGGAGAGGTGTGGTAGTACTAGGGGTATCCATGGAGGAGAGGTGTGGTAGTACTAGAGGTGTGGTAGTACTAGAGGTATCCATAGAGGAGAGGTGTGGTAGTACTAGGGGTATCCATAGAGGAGAGGTGTGGTAGTACTAGGGGTATCCATAGAGGAGAGGTGTGGTAGTACTAGGGGTATCCATAGAGGAGAGGTGTGGTAGTACTAGGGGTATCCATGGAGGAGAGGTGTGGTAGTACTAGAGGTATCCATGGAGGAGAGGTGTGGTAGTACTAGAGGTATCCATAGAGGAGAGGTGTGGTAGTACTAGAGGTATCCATGGAGGAGAGGTGTGGTAGTACTAGAGGTATCCATAGAGGAGAGGTGTGGTAGTACTAGAGGTATCCATAGAGAGAGAGAGAGAGGTGTGGTAGTACTAGGGGTATCCATAGAGGAGAGGTGTGGTAGTACTAGGGGTATCCATAGAGGAGAGGTGTGGTAGTACTAGGGGTATCCATGGAGGAGGAGAGAGTGTGGTAGTACTAGGGGTATCCATAGAGGAGAGGTGTGTGTATAGAGGTATCCATGGAGGAGAGGTGTGTGGTAGTACTAGGGGTATCCATAGAGGAGAGGTGTGGTAGTACTAGAGGTGAGGAGAGGTGGTAGTACTAGAGGTATCCATAGAGGAGAGGTGTGGTAGTACTAGAGGTATCCATAGAGGAGAGGGGAGAGGAGAGGTGTGGTAGTACTAGGGGTATCCATGGAGGAGAGGTGTGGTAGTACTAGGGGTATCCATGGAGGAGAGGTGTGGTAGTACTAGGGGTATCCATGGAGGAGAGGTGTGGTAGTACTAGAGGTATCCATAGAGAGAGGTGTGGTAGTACTAGAGGTATCCATAGAGAGAGGGTAGGTGGTAGTACTAGGGGTATCCATAGAGGAGGTGTGGTAGGGGGTGTGGTGTGGTAGTACTAGGGGTATCCATAGAGGAGAGGTGTGGTAGTACTAGAGGTAGAGGAGAGGTGTGGTAGTACTAGAGGTATCCATAGAGGAGAGGTGTGGTAGTACTAGAGGTATCCATGGAGGAGAGGTGTGGTAGTACTAGGGGTATCCATGGAGGAGAGGTGTGGTAGTACTAGAGGTATCCATAGAGGAGAGGTGTGGTAGTACTAGGGTATCCATGGAGAGGAGAGGTGTGGTAGTACTAGAGGTATCCATGGAGGAGAGGTGTGGTAGTACTAGAGGTATCCATGGAGGAGAGGTGTGGTAGTACTAGGGGTATCCATAGAGGAGAGGTGTGGTAGTACTAGGGGTATCCATAGAGGAGAGGTGTGGTAGTACTAGGGGTATCCATGGAGGAGAGGTGTGGTAGTACTAGAGGTATCCATGGAGGAGAGGTGTGGTAGTACTAGAGGTATCCATAGAGGAGAGGTGTGGTAGTACTAGAGGTATCCATAGAGGAGAGAGAGGTGTGGTAGTACTAGGGGTATCCATGGAGGAGAGGTGTGGTAGTACTAGAGGTATCCATAGAGGAGAGGTGTGGTAGTACTAGAGGTATCCATAGAGGAGAGGTGTGGTAGTACTAGGGGTATCCATAGAGGAGAGAGTACTAGGGGTATCCATAGAGGAGAGGTGTGGTAGTACTAGGGGTATCCATGGAGGAGGAGGTGTGGTAGTACTAGAGGTATCCATGGAGGAGAGGTGTGGTAGTACTAGAGGTATCCATGGAGGAGAGGTGTGGTAGTACTAGAGGTATCCATGGAGGAGAGTGTGGTAGTACTAGAGGTATCCATAGAGGAGAGGTGTGGTAGTACTAGGGTATCCATGGAGGAGAGGGGGTAGGTGTGGTAGTACTAGGGGTATCCATAGAGGAGAGGTGTGGTAGTACTAGAGGTATCCATGGAGGAGAGGAGAGGTGTGGTAGTACTAGAGGTATCCATGGAGGAGAGGTGTGGTAGTACTAGGGGTATCCATAGAGGAGAGGTGTGGTAGTACTAGAGGTATCCATAGAGGAGAGGTGTGGTAGTACTAGGGGTATCCATGGAGGAGAGGTGTGGTAGTACTAGAGGTATCCATGGAGGAGAGGTGTGGTAGTACTAGAGGTATCCATGGAGGAGAGGTGTGGTAGTACTAGAGGTATCCATGGAGGTGTGGTAGTACTAGAGGTATCCATAGAGGAGGGAGAGGTGTGGTAGTACTAGGGGTATCCATAGAGGAGAGGTGTGGTAGTACTAGGGGTATCCATAGAGGAGAGGTGTGGTAGTACTAGGGGTATCCATGGAGGAGAGGAGAGGTGTGGTAGTACTAGGGGTATCCATAGAGGAGAGGTGTGGTAGTACTAGAGGTATCCATGGAGGAGAGGAGAGGTGTGGTAGTACTAGGGGTATCCATAGAGGAGAGGTGTGGTAGTACTAGAGGTATCCATAGAGGAGAGGTGTGGTAGTACTAGAGGTATCCATAGAGGAGAGGAGAGGTGTGGTAGTACTAGAGGTATCCATGGAGGAGAGGAGAGGTGTGGTAGTACTAGGGGTATCCATGGAGGAGAGGTGTGGTAGTACTAGGGGTATCCATGGAGGAGAGGTGTGGTAGTACTAGGGGTATCCATGGAGGAGAGGTGTGGTAGTACTAGAGGTATCCATAGAGGAGAGGTGTGGTAGTACTAGAGGTATCCATAGAGGAGAGGTGTGGTAGTACTAGGGGTATCCATAGAGGAGGTGTGGTAGTACTAGGGGTATCCATGGAGGAGAGGTGTGGTAGTACTAGGGTATCCATGGAGGAGAGGTGTGGTAGTACTAGGGGTATCCATGGAGGAGAGGTGTGGTAGTACTAGAGGTATCCATAGAGGAGAGGTGTGGTAGTACTAGAGGTATCCATGGAGGAGAGGTGTGGTAGTACTAGGGGTATCCATGGAGGAGAGGTGTGGTAGTACTAGAGGTATCCATAGAGGAGAGGTGGTAGTACTAGGGGTATCCATAGAGGAGAGGTGTGGTAGTACTAGGGGTATCCATGGAGGAGAGGTGTGGTAGTACTAGGGTATCCATGGAGGAGAGGTGTGGTAGTACTAGGGGTATCCATGGAGGAGAGGTGTGGTAGTACTAGAGGTATCCATAGAGGAGAGGTGTGGTAGTACTAGGGGTATCCATGGAGGAGAGGTGTGGTAGTACTAGAGGTATCCATGGAGGAGAGGTGTGGTAGTACTAGAGGTATCCATAGAGGAGAGGTGTGGTAGTACTAGAGGTATCCATAGAGGAGAGGTGTGGTAGTACTAGGGGTATCCATAGAGGAGAGGTGTGGTAGTACTAGGGGTATCCATGGAGGAGAGGTGTGGTAGTACTAGGGGTATCCATGAGGAGAGGTGTGGTAGTACTAGTACTAGGGGGTATCCATAGAGGAGAGGTGTGGTAGTACTAGGGGTATCCATGGAGGAGAGGTGTGGTAGTACTAGGGGTATCCATGGAGGAGAGGTGTGTAGTACTAGAGGTATCCATGGAGGAGAGGTGTAGTACTAGAGGTATCCATGGAGGAGAGGTGTGGTAGTACTAGAGGTATCCATAGAGGAGAGGAGAGTGTGGTAGTACTAGGGGTATCCATAGAGGAGAGGTGTGGTAGTACTAGGGTATCCATAGAGGAGAGGTGTGGTAGTACTAGGGGTATCCATGGAGGAGGGAGAGGTGTGGTAGTACTAGGGGTATCCATAGAGGAGAGGTGTGGTAGTACTAGAGGTATCCATGGAGAGAGGAGAGGAGAGGTGTGGTAGTACTAGGGGTATCCATAGAGGAGAGGTGTGGTAGTACTAGAGGGTATCCATAGAGGAGAGGTGTGGTAGTACTAGAGGTATCCATAGAGGAGAGGGGAGAGGAGAGGTGTGGTAGTACTAGAGGTATCCATGGAGGAGGGAGAGGTGTGGTAGTACTAGGGGTATCCATAGAGGAGAGGTGTGGTAGTACTAGGGATATCCATAGAGGAGAGGTGTGGTAGTACTAGGGGTATCCATGGAGGAGAGGTGTGGTAGTACTAGAGGTATCCATAGAGGAGAGGTGTGGTAGTACTAGAGGTATCCATAGAGGAGAGGTGTGGTAGTACTAGGGGTATCCATAGAGGAGAGGTGTGGTAGTACTAGGGGTATCCATGGAGGAGAGGTGTGGTAGTACTAGGGTATCCATAGGAGAGGTGTGGTAGTATAGGGGTATCCATGAGGAGAGGTGTGGTAGTACTAGGGGTATCCATAGAGGAGAGGTGTGGTAGTACTAGAGGTATCCATGGAGGAGAGGTGTGGTAGTACTAGGGTATCCATGGAGGAGAGGTGTGGTAGTACTAGAGGTATCCATAGAGGAGAGGTGTGGTAGTACTAGGGTATCCATAGAGGAGAGGTGTGGTAGTACTAGGGGTATCCATGGAGGAGAGGTGTGGTAGTACTAGAGGTATCCATGGAGGAGAGGTGTGGTAGTACTAGGGGTATCCATAGAGGAGGAGTACTAGAGGTATCCATAGAGGAGAGGTGTGGTAGTACTAGGGGTATCCATGGAGGAGAGGTGTGGTAGTACTAGAGGTATCCATGGAGGAGAGGTGTGGTAGTACTAGAGGTATCCATAGAGGAGAGGTGTGGTAGTACTAGGGTGTGGTAGTACTAGGGGTATCCATAGAGGAGAGGTGTGGTAGTACTAGGGGTATCCATGGAGGAGAGGTGTGGTAGTACTAGGGGTATCCATGGAGGAGAGGTGTGGTAGTACTAGGGGTATCCATGGAGGAGAGGTGTGGTAGTACTAGGGGTATCCATAGAGGAGAGGTGTGGTAGTACTAGGGGTATCCATAGAGGAGAGGTGTGGTAGTACTAGGGGTATCCATAGGGGTATCCATGGAGGAGAGGTGTGGTAGTACTAGGGGTATCCATGGAGGAGAGGTGTGGTAGTACTAGGGGTATCCATAGAGGAGAGGTGTGGTAGTACTAGAGGTATCCATAGAGGAGAGGTGTGGTAGTACTAGAGGTATCCATAGAGGAGAGGTGTGGTAGTACTAGAGGTATCCATGGAGGAGAGGTGTGGTAGTACTAGGGGTATCCATGGAGGAGAGGTGTGGTAGTACTAGGGGTATCCATAGAGGAGAGGTGTGGTAGTACTAGGGGTATCCATGGAGGAGAGGTGTGGTAGTACTAGAGGTATCCATGGAGGAGAGGTGTGGTAGTACTAGAGGTATCCATAGAGGAGAGGTGTGGTAGTACTAGGGGTATCCATAGAGGAGAGGTGTGGTAGTACTAGGGGTATCCATAGAGGAGAGGTGTGGTAGTACTAGGGGTATCCATGGAGGAGAGGTGTGAGTACTAGAGGTAGGAGGAGAGGTGTGGTAGTACTAGAGGTATCCATAGAGGAGAGGTGTGGTAGTACTAGGGGTATCCATGGAGGAGAGGTGTGGTAGTACTAGGGGTATCCATAGAGGAGAGGTGTGGTAGTACTAGGGGTATCCATGGAGGAGAGGTGTGGTAGTACTAGGGGTATCCATAGAGGAGAGGTGTGGTAGTACTAGAGGTATCCATAGAGGAGAGGTGTGGTAGTACTAGAGGTATCCATAGAGGAGAGGTGTGGTAGTACTAGAGGTATCCATGCAGGAGAGGTGTGGTGGTACTAGAGGTATCCATGGAGGAGAGGTGTGGTAGTACTAGGGGTATCCATGGAGGAGAGGTGTGGTAGTACTAGAGGTATCCATAGAGGAGAGGTGTGGTAGTACTAGGGGTATCCATGGAGGAGAGGTGTGGTAGTACTAGAGGTATCCATGGAGGAGAGGAGAGGTGTGGTAGTACTAGAGGTATCCATAGAGGAGAGGTGTGGTAGTACTAGAGGTATCCATAGAGGAGAGGTGTGGTAGTACTAGAGGTATCCATAGAGGAGAGGAGGAGGAGAGGTGTGGTGTGGTAGTACTAGGGTATCCATGGAGGAGAGGTGTGGTAGTACTAGAGGTATCCATGGAGGAGAGGTGTGGTAGTACTAGAGGTATCCATGGAGGAGAGGTGTGGTAGTACTAGGGGTATCCATAGAGGAGGGAGAGGTGTGGTAGTACTAGGGGTATCCATGGAGGAGGTGTGGTAGTACTAGTGAGGAGAGGTGGTAGTACTAGAGGTATCCATAGAGGAGAGGTGTGGTAGTACTAGGGGTATCCATGGAGGAGAGGTGTGGTAGTACTAGGGGTATCCATAGAGAGAGAGTACTAGTGGGTAGTACTAGGGGTATCCATGGAGGAGAGAGTACTAGAGGTATCCATGGAGGAGAGTGTGGTAGTACTAGAGGTATCCATAGAGGAGAGGTGTGGTAGTACTAGAGGTATCCATGGAGGAGAGGTGTGGTAGTACTAGAGGTATCCATAGAGGAGAGGTGTGGTAGTACTAGAGGTATCCATAGAGGAGAGGAGAGGTGTGGTAGTACTAGGGGTATCCATAGAGGAGAGGTGTGGTAGTACTAGGGGTATCCATAGAGGAGAGGTGTGGTAGTACTAGGGCTATCCATGGAGGAGAGGAGAGGTGTGGTAGTACTAGGGGTATCCATAGAGGAGAGGTGTGGTAGTACTAGAGGTATCCATGGAGGAGAGGAGAGGTGTGGTAGTACTAGGGGTATCCATAGAGGAGAGGTGTGGTAGTACTAGAGGTATCCATAGAGGAGAGGTGTGGTAGTACTAGAGGTATCCATAGAGGAGGAGAGGTGTGGTAGTACTAGAGGTATCCATGGAGGAGAGGAGAGGTGTGGTAGTACTAGGGTATCCATAGAGGAGAGGTGTGGTAGTACTAGGGGTATCCATGGAGGAGAGGTGTGGTAGTACTAGGGGTATCCATGGAGGAGAGGTGTGGTAGTACTAGAGGTATCCATAGAGGAGAGGTGTGGTAGTACTAGAGGTATCCATAGAGGAGAGGTGTGGTAGTACTAGGGGTATCCATAGAGGAGAGTACTAGGGGTATCCATGGTGTGGTAGTACTAGGGGTATCCATAGAGGAGAGGTGTGGTAGTACTAGGGGTATCCATAGAGGAGAGGTGTGGTAGTACTAGAGGTATCCATAGAGGAGAGAGAGGGTGTGGTAGTACTAGAGGTATCCATGGAGGAGAGGTGTGGTAGTACTAGGGGTATCCATGGAGGAGAGGTGTGGTAGTACTAGAGGTATCCATGGAGGAGAGGTGTGGTAGTACTAGGGGTATCCATGGAGGAGAGGTGTGGTAGTACTAGAGGTATCCATGGAGGAGAGGGAGAGGTGTGGTAGTATCCATGGAGGAGAGGTGTGGTAGGTATCCATAGAGGAGAGGTGTGGTAGTACTAGGGGTATCCATAGAGGAGAGGTGTGGTAGTACTAGGGGTATCCATGGAGGAGAGGTGTGGTAGTACTAGAGGTATCCATGGAGGAGAGGTGTGGTAGTACTAGAGGTATCCATGGAGGAGAGGTGTGGTAGTACTAGAGGTATCCATAGAGGAGAGGTGGTGTGTAGTACTAGGAGGTATCCATGGAGGAGAGGTGTGGTAGTACTAGAGGTATCCATAGAGGAGAGGTGTGGTAGTACTAGAGGTATCCATAGAGGAGAGGTGTGGTAGTACTAGGGGTATCCATAGAGGAGAGGTGTGGTAGTACTAGGGGTATCCATGGAGAGGTGTGGTAGTACTAGGGTATCCATGGAGGAGAGGTGTGGTAGTACTAGAGGTATCCATGGAGGAGAGGTGTGGTAGTACTAGAGGTATCCATGGAGGAGAGGTGTGGTAGTACTAGAGGTATCCATGGAGGAGAGGTGTGGTAGTACTAGAGGTATCCATAGAGGAGAGGTGTGGTAGTACTAGGGGTATCCATGGAGGGAGAGGTGTGGTAGTACTAGGGGTATCCATAGAGGAGAGGTGTGGTAGTACTAGAGGTATCCATGGAGGAGAGGAGGGTGTGGTAGTACTAGAGGTATCCATGGAGGAGAGGTGTGGTAGTACTAGGGGAGGAGAGGTATCCCATAGAGGAGAGGTGTGGTAGTAGTATCTAGAGGAGAGGTATCCATAGGTGTGGTAGTACTAGGGGTATCCATGGAGGAGAGGTGTGGTAGTACTAGAGGTATCCATAGAGGAGAGGTGTGGTAGTACTAGAGGTATCCATGGAGGAGAGGTGTGGTAGTACTAGAGGTATCCATGGAGGAGAGGTGTGGTAGTACTAGAGGTATCCATAGAGGAGAGGAGAGGTAGTAGTACTAGGGGTATCCATAGAGGAGAGGTGTGGTAGTGTAGGGGTATCCATAGAGGAGAGGTGTGGTAGTACTAGGGCTATCCATGGAGGAGAGGAGAGGTGTGGTAGTACTAGGGGTATCCATAGAGGAGAGGTGTGGTAGTACTAGAGGTATCCATGGAGGAGAGGAGAGGTGTGGTAGTACTAGGGGTATCCATAGAGGAGAGGTGTGGTAGTACTAGAGGTATCCATAGAGGAGAGGTGTGGTAGTACTAGAGGTATCCATAGAGGAGAGGTGTGGTAGTACTAGGGGTATCCATGGAGGAGAGGAGAGGTGTGGTAGTACTAGGGGTATCCATGGAGGAGAGGTGTGGTAGTACTAGGGGTATCCATGGAGGAGAGGTGTGGTAGTACTAGGGGTATCCATGGAGGAGAGGTGTGGTAGTACTAGAGGTATCCATAGAGGAGAGGTGTGGTAGTACTAGGGGTATCCATAGAGGAGAGGTGTGGTAGTACTAGGGGTATCCATAGAGGAGAGGTGTGGTAGTACTAGGGGTATCCATGGAGGAGAGGTGTGGTAGTACTAGGGGTATCCATGGAGGAGAGGTGTGGTAGTACTAGGGGTATCCATGGAGGAGAGGTGTGGTAGTACTAGGGGTAGAGGTCCATATCCATAGAGGAGAGGTGTGGTAGTACTAGAGGTATCCATGGAGGAGAGGTGTGGTAGTACTAGAGGTATCCATGGAGGAGAGGTGTGGTAGTACTAGAGGTATCCATAGAGGAGAGGTGTGGTAGTACTAGGGGTATCCATAGAGGAGAGGTGTGGTAGTACTAGGGGTATCCATGGAGGAGAGGTGTGGTAGTACTAGGGGTATCCATGGAGGAGAGGTGTGGTAGTACTAGGGGTATCCATAGAGGAGAGGTGTGGTAGTACTAGGGGTATCCATAGAGGAGAGGTGTGGTAGTACTAGGGGGTATCCATGGAGGAGAGGTGTGGTAGTACTAGAGGTATCCATGGAGGAGAGGTGTGGTAGTACTAGTGTGGAGTAGTACTAGAGGTATCCATAGAGGAGAGGTGTGGTAGTACTAGAGGTATCCATAGAGAGGGAGAGGTGTGGTAGTACTAGGGGTATCCATGGAGGAGAGGTGTGGTAGTACCCATAGAGGAGAGGAGGAGAGGTGTGGTAGTACTAGAGGTATCCATAGAGGAGAGGTGTGGTAGTACTAGGGGTATCCATAGAGGAGAGGTGTGGTAGTACTAGGGGTATCCATAGAGGAGAGGTGTGGTAGTACTAGGGGTATCCATGGAGGAGAGGTGTGGTAGTACTAGAGGTATCCATGGAGGAGAGGTGTGGTAGTACTAGAGGTATCCATAGAGGAGAGGTGTGGTAGTACTAGAGGTATCCATGGAGGAGAGGTGTGGTAGTACTAGAGGTATCCATAGAGGAGAGGTGTGGTAGTACTAGGGTATCCATGGAGGAGAGGAGAGGTGGTAGTACTAGGGGTATCCATAGAGGAGAGGTGTGGTAGTACTAGAGGTATCCATGGAGGAGAGAGGTGTGGTAGTACTAGAGGTATCCATGGAGGAGAGGTGTGGTAGTACTAGGGGTATCCATAGAGGAGAGGTGTGGTAGTACTAGGGGTATCCATAGAGGAGAGGTGTGGTAGTACTAGGGGGTATCCATGGAGGAGAGGTGTGGTAGTACTAGGGGTATCCATGGAGGAGAGGTGTGGTAGTACTAGAGGTATCCATGGAGGAGAGGTGTGGTAGTACTAGAGGTATCCATGGAGGAGAGGTGTGGTAGTACTAGAGGTATCCATGGAGGAGAGGTGTGGTAGTACTAGAGGTATCCATAGAGGAGAGGTGTGGTAGTACTAGAGGTATCCATAGAGGAGAGGAGAGGTGTGGTAGTACTAGGGGTATCCATAGAGGAGAGGTGTGGTAGTACTAGGGGTATCCATAGAGGAGAGGTGTGGTAGTACTAGGGCTATCCATGGAGGAGAGGAGAGGTGTGGTAGTACTAGGGGTATCCATAGAGGAGAGGTGTGGTAGTACTAGAGGTATCCATAGAGGAGAGGTGTGGTAGTACTAGAGGTATCCATAGAGGAGAGGTGTGGTAGTACTAGAGGTATCCATAGAGGAGAGGTGTGGTAGTACTAGAGGTATCCATAGAGGAGAGGTGGTGTGGTAGTACCATAGAGGTATCCATAGGAGGAGAGGTGTGGTAGTACTAGGGGTATCCATGGAGGAGAGGTGTGGTAGTACTAGAGGTATCCATGGAGGAGAGGTGTGGTAGTACTAGGGGTATCCATGGAGGAGAGGTGTGGTAGTACTAGGGGTATCCATAGAGGAGAGGTGTGGTAGTACTAGGGGTATCCATGGAGGAGAGGTGTGGTAGTACTAGGGGTATCCATGGAGGAGAGGTGTGGTAGTACTAGAGGTATCCATGGAGGAGAGGTGTGGTAGTACTAGAGGTATCCATAGAGGAGAGGTGTGGTAGTACTAGAGGTATCCATAGAGGAGAGGTGTGGTAGTACTAGGGGTATCCATGGAGGAGAGGTGTGGTCCATAGAGGTATCCATAGAGGAGAGGTGTGGTAGTACTAGAGGTATCCATAGAGAGAGAGGTGTGGTAGTACTAGGGTATCCATGAGGAGTACTAGGGGTATCCATAGAGGAGAGGTGTGGTAGTACTAGGGGTATCCATGGAGGAGAGGTGTGGTAGTACTAGAGGTATCCATGGAGGAGAGGTGTGGTAGTACTAGAGGTATCCATAGAGGAGAGGTGTGGTAGTACATAGAGGTATCCATGGAGGAGAGTGTGGTAGTACTAGAGGTATCCATAGAGGAGAGGTGTGGTAGTACTAGGGGTATCCATGGAGGAGAGGAGAGGTGTGGTAGTACTAGGGGTATCCATAGAGGAGAGGTGTGGTAGTACTAGAGGTATCCATGGAGGAGAGGAGAGGTGTGGTAGTACTAGAGGTATCCATGGAGGAGAGGTGTGGTAGTACTAGTGGTATCCATAGAGGAGAGGTGTGGTAGTACTAGGGTATCCATAGAGGAGAGGTGTGGTAGTACTAGGGGTATCCATGGAGGAGAGGTGTGGTAGTACTAGAGGTATCCATAGAGGAGAGGTGTGGTAGTACTAGAGGTATCCATAGAGGAGAGGTGTGGTAGTACTAGAGGTATCCATAGAGGAGAGGTGTGGTAGTACTAGAGGTATCCATAGAGGAGAGGTGTGGTAGTACTAGAGGTATCCATAGAGGAGAGGAGGTGTGGTAGTACTAGGGGTATCCATAGAGGAGAGGTGTGGTAGTACTAGGGGTATCCATGAGGAGAGGTCCATAGGAGGAGAGGTGTGGTAGTACTAGGGGTATCCATAGAGGAGAGGTGTGGTAGTACTAGAGGTATCCATGGAGGAGAGGGTGTGGTAGTACTAGAGGTATCCATGGAGGAGAGGTGTGGTAGTACTAGGGTATCCATGGAGAGGAGAGGTGTGTGGTAGTACTAGGGGTATCCATAGAGGAGAGGTGTGGTAGTACTAGAGGTATCCATGGAGGAGAGGAGAGGTGTGGTAGTACTAGAGGTATCCATGGAGGAGAGGTGTGGTAGTACTAGGGGTATCCATAGAGGAGAGGTGTGGTAGTACTAGGGGTATCCATAGAGGAGAGGTGTGGTAGTACTAGGGGTATCCATGGAGGAGAGGTGTGGTAGTACTAGAGGTATCCATGGAGGAGAGGTGTGGTAGTACTAGAGGTATCCATGGAGGAGAGGTGTGGTAGTACTAGAGGTATCCATGGAGGAGAGGTGTGGTAGTACTAGAGGTATCCATAGAGGAGAGGTGTGGTAGTACTAGAGGTATCCATAGAGGAGAGGAGAGGTGTGGTAGTACTAGGGGTATCCATAGAGGAGAGGTGTGGTAGTACTAGGGGTATCCATAGAGGAGAGGTGTGGTAGTACTAGGGGTATCCATGGAGGAGAGGAGAGGTGTGGTAGTACTAGGGGTATCCATAGAGGAGAGGTGTGGTAGTACTAGAGGTATCCATGGAGGAGAGAGAGGTGTGGTAGTACTAGAGGTATCCATAGAGGAGAGAGGTGTGGTAGTACTAGGGGTATCCATAGAGGAGAGGTGTGGTAGTACTAGGGGTATCCATAGAGGAGAGGTGTGGTAGTACTAGGGGTATCCATGGAGGAGAGGAGAGGTGTGGTAGTACTAGGGTATCCATAGAGGAGAGGTGTGGTAGTAGTACTAGAGGTATCCATAGAGGAGAGGTGTGGTAGTACTAGAGGTATCCATAGAGGAGAGGAGAGGTGTGGTAGTACTAGAGGTATCCATGGAGGAGAGGAGAGGTGTGGTAGTACTAGGGTATCCATGGAGGAGAGGTGTGGTAGTACTAGGGGTATCCATGGAGGAGAGGTGTGGTAGTACTAGGGGTATCCATGGAGGAGAGGTGTGGTAGTACTAGAGGTATCCATAGAGGGTGTGGTAGTACTAGAGGTATCCATAGAGGAGAGGTGTGGTAGTACTAGGGGTATCCATAGAGGAGAGGTGTGGTAGTACTAGGGGTATCCATGGAGGAGAGGTGTGGTAGTACTAGGGGTATCCATGGAGGAGAGGTGTGGTAGTACTAGGGTATCCATGGAGGAGAGGTGTGGTAGTACTAGGGGTATCCATAGAGGAGAGGTGTGGTAGTACTAGAGGTATCCATGGAGGAGAGGTGTAGTACTAGGGGTATCCATGGAGAGAGAGGTGTGGTAGTACTAGAGGTATCCATAGAGGAGAGGTGTGGTAGTACTAGGGGTATCCATGGAGGAGAGGTGTGGTAGTACTAGAGGTATCCATGGAGGAGAGGTGTGGTAGTACTAGGGGTATCCATAGAGGAGAGGTGTGGTAGTACTAGGGTATCCATAGAGGAGAGGTGTGGTAGTACTAGGGGTATCCATGGAGGAGAGGTGTGGTAGTACTAGAGGTATCCATGGAGGAGAGGTGTGGTAGGAGGTATCCATGGAGGAGAGGTGTGGTAGTACTAGAGGTATCCATGGAGGAGAGGTGTGGTAGTACTAGAGGTATCCATAGAGGAGAGGTGTGGTAGTACTAGAGGTATCCATAGAGGAGAGGAGAGGTGTGGTAGTACTAGAGGTATCCATAGAGGAGAGGTGTGGTAGTACTAGGGGTATCCATAGAGGAGAGGTGTGGTAGTACTAGGGCTATCCATGGAGGAGAGGAGAGGTGTGGTAGTACTAGGGGTATCCATAGAGGAGAGGTGTGGTAGTACTAGAGGTATCCATAGAGGAGAGGTGTGGTAGTACTAGAGGTATCCATAGAGGAGAGGTGTGGTAGTACTAGAGGTATCCATAGAGGAGAGGTGTGGTAGTACTAGAGGTATCCATAGAGGAGAGGTGTGGTAGTACTAGAGGTATCCATAGAGGAGAGGTGTGGTAGTACTAGGGGTATCCATGGAGGAGAGGTGTGGTAGTACTAGAGGTATCCATGGAGGAGAGGTGTGGTAGTACTAGGGGTATCCATGGAGGAGAGGTGTGGTAGTACTAGGGGTATCCATAGAGGAGAGGTGTGGTAGTACTAGGGGTATCCATAGAGGAGAGGTGTGGTAGTACTAGGGGTATCCATGGAGGAGAGGTGTGGTAGTACTAGAGGTATCCATGGAGGAGAGGTGTGGTAGTACTAGAGGTATCCATAGAGGAGAGGTGTGGTAGTACTAGAGGTATCCATAGAGGAGAGGAGAGGTGTGGTAGTACTAGGGGTATCCATGGAGGAGAGGTGTGGTAGTACTAGAGGTATCCATAGAGGAGAGGTGTGGTAGTACTAGAGGTATCCATAGAGGAGAGGTGTGGTAGTACTAGGGGTATCCATAGAGGAGAGGTGTGTATCCAGGGGTATCCATAGAGGAGAGGTGTGGTAGTACTAGGGGTATCCATGGAGGAGAGGTGTGGTAGTACTAGAGGTATCCATGGAGGAGAGGTGTGGTAGTACTAGAGGTATCCATGGAGGAGAGGTGTGGTAGTACTAGAGGTATCCATAGAGGAGAGGTGTGGTAGTACTAGAGGTATCCATAGAGGAGAGGTGTGGTAGTACTAGGGGTATCCATGGAGGAGAGGAGAGGTGTGGTAGTACTAGGGGTATCCATAGAGGAGAGGTGTGGTAGTACTAGAGGTATCCATGGAGGAGAGGTGTGGTAGTACTAGAGGTATCCATGGAGGAGAGGTGTGGTAGTACTAGGGGTATCCATAGAGGAGAGGTGGTAGTACTAGGGGTATCCATAGAGGAGAGGTGTGGTAGTACTAGGGGTATCCATGGAGGAGAGGTGTGGTAGTACTAGGGGTATCCATGGAGGAGAGGTGTGGTAGTACTAGGGTATCCATGGAGGAGAGGTGTGGTAGTACTAGGGGTATCCATAGAGGAGAGGTGTGGTAGTACTAGAGGTATCCATGGAGGAGAGGTGTGGTAGTACTAGGGGTATCCATAGAGGAGAGGTGTGGTAGTACTAGAGGTATCCATAGAGGAGAGGTGTGGTACTAGAGGTATCCATGGAGGAGAGGTGTGGTAGTACTAGAGGTATCCATGGAGGAGAGGTGTGGTAGTACTAGGGGTATCCATGGAGGAGAGAGAGAGGTGTGGTAGTACTAGGGGTATCCATAGAGGAGAGGTGTGGTAGTACTAGAGGTATCCATGGAGGAGAGGAGAGGTGTGGTAGTACTAGAGGTATCCATGGAGGAGAGGTGTGGTAGTACTAGGGGTATCCATAGAGGAGAGGTGTGGTAGTACTAGGGGTATCCATAGAGGAGAGGGTATCCATAGTGTGTAGTACTAGGGGTATCCATGGAGGAGAGGTGTGGTAGTACTAGGGGTATCCATGGAGGAGAGGTGTGGTAGTACTAGGGTATCCATGGAGGAGAGGTGTGGTAGTACTAGGGGTATCCATGGAGGAGAGGTGTGGTAGTACTAGGGGTATCCATGGAGGAGAGGTGTGGTAGTACTAGGGGTATCCATAGAGGAGAGGTGTGGTAGTACTAGAGGTATCCATGGAGGAGAGGTGTGGTAGTACTAGAGGTATCCATGGAGGAGAGGTGTGGTAGTACTAGGGTATCCATAGAGGAGAGGTGTGGTAGTACTAGGGGTATCCATGGAGGAGAGGTGTGGTAGTACTAGAGGTATCCATGGAGGAGAGGTGTGGTAGTACTAGGGGTATCCATAGAGGAGAGGTGTGGTAGTACTAGGGGTATCCATAGAGGAGAGGTGTGGTAGTACTAGGGGTATCCATGGAGGAGAGGTGTGGTAGTAGTACTAGAGGTATCCATGGAGGAGAGGTGTGGTAGTACTAGAGGTATCCATGGAGGAGAGGTGTGGTAGTACTAGAGGTATCCATGGAGGAGAGGTGTGGTAGTACTAGAGGTATCCATAGAGGAGAGGTGTGGTAGTACTAGAGGTATCCATAGAGGAGAGGAGAGGTGTGGTAGTACTAGGGGTATCCATAGAGGAGAGGTGTGGTAGTACTAGGGGTATCCATAGAGGAGAGGTGTGGTAGTACTAGGGGTATCCATGGAGGAGAGGAGAGGTGTGGTAGTACTAGGGGTATCCATAGAGGAGAGGTGTGGTAGTACTAGAGGTATCCATAGAGGAGGAGAGGTGTGGTAGTACTAGAGGTATCCATAGAGGAGAGGTGTGGTAGTACTAGAGGTATCCATAGAGGAGAGGTGTGGTAGTACTAGAGGTATCCATAGAGGAGAGGTGTGGTAGTACTAGAGGTATCCATAGAGGAGAGGTGTGGTAGTACTAGGGGTATCCATGGAGGAGAGGTGTGGTAGTACTAGAGGTATCCATGGAGGAGAGGTGTGGTAGTACTAGAGGTATCCATGGAGGAGAGGTGTGGTAGTACTAGGGGTATCCATAGAGGAGAGGTGTGGTAGTACTAGGGGTATCCATAGAGGAGAGGTGTGGTAGTACTAGGGGTATCCATGGAGGAGAGGTGGGTAGTAGGGTATCCATGGAGGAGGTGTGGTAGTACTAGAGGTATCCATAGAGGAGAGGTGTGGTAGTACTAGAGGTATCCATAGAGGAGAGGAGAGGTGTGGTAGTACTAGGGGTATCCATGGAGGAGAGGTGTGGTAGTACTAGAGGTATCCATAGAGGAGAGGTGTGGTAGTACTAGAGGGGTATCCATAGAGGAGAGGTGTGGTAGTACTAGGGGTATCCATAGAGGAGAGGTGTGGTAGTACTAGGGGTATCCATGAGGAGAGGTGTGGTAGTACTAGGGGTATCCATGGAGGAGAGGTGTATCCAGAGGTATCCATGGAGGAGAGGTGTGGTAGTACTAGAGGTATCCATAGAGGAGAGGTGTGGTAGTACTAGAGGTATCCATGGAGGGAGAGGTGTGGTAGTACTAGAGGTATCCATAGAGGAGAGGTGTGGTAGTACTAGGGCTATCCATGGAGGAGAGGAGAGGTGTGGTAGTACTAGGGGTATCCATAGAGGAGAGGTGTGGTAGTACTAGAGGTATCCATGGAGAGAGAGAGGTGTGGTAGTACTAGAGGTATCCATGGAGGAGAGGTGTGGTAGTACTAGGGGTATCCATAGAGGAGAGGTGTGGTAGTACTAGGGGTATCCATAGAGAGAGTGTGGTAGTACTAGGGGTATCCATGGAGGAGAGGTGTGGTAGTACTAGAGGTATCCATGGAGGAGAGGTGTGGTAGTACTAGAGGTATCCATGGAGGAGAGGTGTGGTAGTACTAGAGGTATCCATGGAGGAGAGGTGTGGTAGTACTAGAGGTATCCATAGAGGAGAGGTGTGGTAGTACTAGAGGTATCCATAGAGGAGAGGAGAGGTGTGGTAGTACTAGGGGTATCCATAGAGGAGAGGTGTGGTAGTACTAGGGGTATCCATAGAGGAGAGGTGTGGTAGTACTAGGGCTATCCATGGAGGAGAGGAGAGGTGTGGTAGTACTAGGGGTATCCATAGAGGAGAGGTGTGGTAGTACTAGAGGTATCCATGGAGGAGAGGAGAGGTGTGGTAGTACTAGGGGTATCCATAGAGGAGAGGTGTGGTAGTACTAGAGGTATCCATAGAGGAGAGGTGTGGTAGTACTAGAGGTATCCATAGAGGAGAGGAGAGGTGTGGTAGTACTAGAGGTATCCATGGAGGAGAGGAGAGGTGTGGTAGTACTAGGGGTATCCATAGAGGAGAGGTGTGGTAGTACTAGGGGTATCCATAGAGGAGAGGTGTGGTAGTACTAGAGGTATCCATGGAGGAGAGGAGAGGTGTGGTAGTACTAGAGGTATCCATGGAGGAGAGGTGTGGTAGTACTAGGGGTATCCATAGAGGAGAGGTGTGGTAGTACTAGGGGTATCCATAGAGGAGAGGTGTGGTAGTACTAGGGGTATCCATGGAGGAGAGGTGTGGTAGTACTAGAGGTATCCATGGAGGAGAGGTGTGGTAGTACTAGAGGTATCCATGGAGGAGAGGTGTGGTAGTACTAGAGGTATCCATGGAGGAGAGGTGTGGTAGTACTAGAGGTATCCATAGAGGAGAGGTGTGGTAGTACTAGAGGTATCCATAGAGGAGAGGAGAGGTGTGGTAGTACTAGGGGTATCCATAGAGGAGAGGTGTGGTAGTACTAGGGGTATCCATAGAGGAGAGGTGTGGTAGTACTAGGGGTATCCATGGAGGAGAGGAGAGGTGTGGTAGTACTAGGGGTATCCATAGAGGAGAGGTGTGGTAGTACTAGAGGTATCCATGGAGGAGAGGAGAGGAGAGGTGTGGTAGTACTAGGGGTATCCATAGAGGAGAGGTGTGGTAGTACTAGAGGTATCCATAGAGGAGAGGTGTGGTAGTACTAGAGGTATCCATAGAGGAGAGGAGAGGTGTGGTAGTACTAGAGGTATCCATGGAGGAGAGGAGGTGTGGTAGTACTAGGGGTATCCATAGAGGAGAGGTGTGGTAGTACTAGGGGTATCCATGGAGGAGAGGTGTGGTAGTACTAGGGGTATCCATGGAGGAGAGGTGTGGTAGTACTAGAGGTATCCATAGAGGAGAGGTGTGGTAGTACTAGAGGTATCCATAGAGGAGAGGTGTGGTAGTACTAGGGGTATCCATAGAGGAGAGGTGTGGTAGTACTAGGGGTATCCATGGAGGAGAGGTGTGGTAGTACTAGGGGTATCCATGGAGGAGAGGTGTGGTAGTACTAGGGGTATCCATGGAGGAGAGGTGTGGTAGTACTAGGGGTATCCATAGAGGAGAGGTGTGGTAGTACTAGAGGTATCCATGGAGGAGAGGTGTGGTAGTACTAGGGGTATCCATGGAGGAGAGGTGTGGTAGTACTAGAGGTATCCATAGAGGAGAGGTGTGGTAGTACTAGGGGTATCCATGGAGGAGAGGTGTGGTAGTACTAGAGGTATCCATGGAGGAGAGGTGTGGTAGTACTAGGGGTATCCATAGAGGAGAGGTGTGGTAGTACTAGGGGTATCCATAGAGGAGAGGTGTGGTAGTACTAGGGGTATCCATGGAGGAGAGGTGTGGTAGTACTAGAGGTATCCATGGAGGAGAGGTGTGGTAGTACTAGAGGTATCCATAGAGGAGAGGTGTGGTAGTACTAGAGGTATCCATGGAGGAGAGGTGTGGTAGTACTAGGGGTATCCATAGAGGAGAGGTGTGGTAGTACTAGGGGTATCCATAGAGGAGAGGTGTGGTAGTACTAGGGGTATCCATGGAGGAGAGGTGTGGTAGTACTAGAGGTATCCATGGAGGAGAGGTGTGGTAGTACTAGAGGTATCCATGGAGGAGAGGTGTGGTAGTACTAGAGGTATCCATGGAGGAGAGGTGTGGTAGTACTAGAGGTATCCATAGAGGAGAGGTGTGGTAGTACTAGAGGTATCCATAGAGGAGAGGAGAGGTGTGGTAGTACTAGGGGTATCCATAGAGGAGAGGTGTGGTAGTACTAGGGGTATCCATAGAGGAGAGGTGTGGTAGTACTAGGGCTATCCATGGAGGAGAGGAGAGGTGTGGTAGTACTAGGGGTATCCATAGAGGAGAGGTGTGGTAGTACTAGAGGTATCCATGGAGGAGAGGAGAGGTGTGGTAGTACTAGGGGTATCCATAGAGGAGAGGTGTGGTAGTACTAGAGGTATCCATAGAAAAGAGGTGTGGTAGTACTAGAGGTATCCATAGAGGAGAGGAGAGGTGTGGTAGTACTAGAGGTATCCATGGAGGAGAGGAGAGGTGTGGTAGTACTAGGGGTATCCATAGAGGAGAGGTGTGGTAGTACTAGGGGTATCCATGGAGGAGAGGTGTGGTAGTACTAGGGGTATCCATGGAGGAGAGGTGTGGTAGTACTAGAGGTATCCATAGAGGAGAGGTGTGGTAGTACTAGAGGTATCCATAGAGGAGAGGTGTGGTAGTACTAGGGGTATCCATAGAGGAGAGGTGTGGTAGTACTAGGGGTATCCATGGAGGAGAGGTGTGTGTACTAGGGGTATCCATGGAGGAGAGGTGTGGTAGTACTAGGGGTATCCATGGAGGAGAGGTGTGGTAGTACTAGGGGTATCCATAGAGGAGAGGTGTGGTAGTACTAGAGGTATCCATGGAGGAGAGGTGTGGTAGTACTAGGGGTATCCATGGAGGAGAGGTGTGGTAGTACTAGAGGTATCCATAGAGGAGAGGTGTGGTAGTACTAGGGGTATCCATGGAGGAGAGGTGTGGTAGTACTAGAGGTATCCATGGAGGAGAGGTGTGGTAGTACTAGGGGTATCCATAGAGGAGAGGTGTGGTAGTACTAGGGGTATCCATAGAGGAGAGGTGTGGTAGTACTAGAGGTATCCATGGAGGAGAGGTGTGGTAGTACTAGAGGTATCCATGGAGGAGAGGTGTGGTAGTACTAGAGGTATCCATAGAGGAGAGGTGTGGTAGTACTAGAGGTATCCATAGAGGAGAGGTGTGGTAGTACTAGGGGTATCCATGGAGGAGAGGTGTGGTAGTACTAGAGGTATCCATGGAGGAGAGGTGTGGTAGTACTAGGGGTATCCATAGAGGAGAGGTGTGGTAGTACTAGGGGTATCCATAGAGGAGAGGTGTGGTAGTACTAGGGGTATCCATGGGAGAGGTGTGGTAGTACTAGAGGTATCCATAGGAGAGGTGTGGTAGTACTAGAGGTATCCATAGAGGAGAGGTGTGGTAGTACTAGAGGTATCCATAGAGGAGAGGTGTGGTAGTACTAGGGGTATCCATGGAGGAGAGGTGTGGTAGTACTAGAGGTATCCATAGAGGAGAGGTGTGGTAGTACTAGAGGTATCCATAGAGGAGAGGTGTGGTAGTACTAGGGGTATCCATAGAGGAGAGGTGTGGTAGTACTAGGGGTATCCATAGAGGAGAGGTGTGGTAGTACTAGGGGTATCCATGGAGGAGAGGTGTGGTAGTACTAGAGGTATCCATGGAGGAGAGGTGTGGTAGTACTAGAGGTATCCATAGAGGAGAGGTGTGGTAGTACTAGAGGTATCCATGGAGGAGAGGTGTGGTAGTACTAGAGGTATCCATAGAGGAGAGGTGTGGTAGTACTAGGGCTATCCATGGAGGAGAGGAGAGGTGTGGTAGTACTAGGGGTATCCATAGAGGAGAGGTGTGGTAGTACTAGAGGTATCCATGGAGGAGAGGAGAGGTGTGGTAGTACTAGAGGTATCCATGGAGGAGAGGTGTGGTAGTACTAGGGGTATCCATAGAGGAGAGGTGTGGTAGTACTAGGGGTATCCATAGAGGAGAGGTGTGGTAGTACTAGGGGTATCCATGGAGGAGAGGTGTGGTAGTACTAGAGGTATCCATGGAGGAGAGGTGTGGTAGTACTAGAGGTATCCATGGAGGAGAGGTGTGGTAGTACTAGAGGTATCCATAGAGGAGAGGTGTGGTAGTACTAGAGGTATCCATAGAGGAGAGGAGAGGTGTGGTAGTACTAGGGGTATCCATAGAGGAGAGGTGTGGTAGTACTAGGGGTATCCATAGAGGAGAGGTGTGGTAGTACTAGGGGTATCCATGGAGGAGGAGAGGTGTGGTAGTACTAGGGGTATCCATGGAGGAGAGGTGTGGTAGTACTAGAGGTATCCATAGAGGAGAGGTGTAGGTAGTACTAGAGGTATCCATAGAGGAGAGGTGTGGTAGTACTAGAGGTATCCATAGAGGAGAGGTGTGGTAGTACTAGTATCCATAGAGGAGAGGTGTGGTAGTACTAGAGGTATCCATAGAGGAGAGGTGTGGTAGTACTAGGGGTATCCATAGAGGAGAGGTGTGGTAGTACTAGAGGTATCCATGGAGGAGAGGTGTGGTAGTACTAGAGGTATCCATGGAGGAGAGGTGTGGTAGTACTAGGGGTATCCATAGAGGAGAGGTGTGGTAGTACTAGGGGTATCCATAGAGGAGAGGTGTGGTAGTACTAGGGGTATCCATGGAGGAGAGGTGTGGTAGTACTAGAGGTATCCATGGAGGAGAGGTGTGGTAGTACTAGAGGTATCCATAGAGGAGAGGTGTGGTAGTACTAGAGGTATCCATAGAGGAGAGGAGAGGTGTGGTAGTACTAGGGGTATCCATGGAGGAGAGGTGTGGTAGTACTAGAGGTATCCATAGAGGAGAGGTGTGGTAGTACTAGAGGTATCCATAGAGGAGAGGTGTGGTAGTACTAGGGGTATCCATAGAGGAGAGGTGTGGTAGTACTAGGGGTATCCATAGAGGAGAGGTGTGGTAGTACTAGGGGTATCCATGGAGGAGAGGTGTGGTAGTACTAGAGGTATCCATGGAGGAGAGGTGTGGTAGTACTAGAGGTATCCATAGAGGAGAGGTGTGGTAGTACTAGAGGTATCCATGGAGGAGAGGTGTGGTAGTACTAGAGGTATCCATAGAGGAGAGGTGTGGTAGTACTAGGGCTATCCATGGAGGAGAGGAGAGGTGTGGTAGTACTAGGGGTATCCATAGAGGAGAGGTGTGGTAGTACTAGAGGTATCCATGGAGGAGAGGAGAGGTGTGGTAGTACTAGAGGTATCCATGGAGGAGAGGTGTGGTAGTACTAGGGGTATCCATAGAGGAGAGGTGTGGTAGTACTAGGGGTATCCATGGAGGAGAGGTGTGGTAGTACTAGAGGTATCCATGGAGGAGAGGTGTGGTAGTACTAGAGGTATCCATGGAGGAGAGGTGTGGTAGTACTAGAGGTATCCATGGAGGAGAGGTGTGGTAGTACTAGAGGTATCCATAGAGGAGAGGTGTGGTAGTACTAGAGGTATCCATGGAGGAGAGGTGTGGTAGTACTAGAGGTATCCATAGAGGAGAGGTGTGGTAGTACTAGGGCTATCCATGGAGGAGAGGAGAGGTGTGGTAGTACTAGGGGTATCCATAGAGGAGAGGTGTGGTAGTACTAGAGGTATCCATGGAGGAGAGGAGAGGTGTGGTAGTACTAGAGGTATCCATGGAGGAGAGGTGTGGTAGTACTAGGGGTATCCATAGAGGAGAGGTGTGGTAGTACTAGGGGTATCCATGGAGGAGAGGTGTGGTAGTACTAGAGGTATCCATGGAGGAGAGGTGTGGTAGTACTAGAGGTATCCATGGAGGAGAGGTGTGGTAGTACTAGAGGTATCCATGGAGGAGAGGTGTGGTAGTACTAGAGGTATCCATAGAGGAGAGGTGTGGTAGTACTAGAGGTATCCATAGAGGAGAGGAGAGGTGTGGTAGTACTAGGGGTATCCATAGAGGAGAGGTGTGGTAGTACTAGGGGTATCCATAGAGGAGAGGTGTGGTAGTACTAGGGCTATCCATGGAGGAGAGGAGAGGTGTGGTAGTACTAGGGGTATCCATAGAGGAGAGGTGTGGTAGTACTAGAGGTATCCATGGAGGAGAGGAGAGGTGTGGTAGTACTAGGGGTATCCATAGAGGAGAGGTGTGGTAGTACTAGAGGTATCCATAGAGGAGAGGTGTGGTAGTACTAGAGGTATCCATAGAGGAGAGGAGAGGTGTGGTAGTACTAGAGGTATCCATGGAGGAGAGGAGAGGTGTGGTAGTACTAGGGGTATCCATAGAGGAGAGGTGTGGTAGTACTAGGGGTATCCATGGAGGAGAGGTGTGGTAGTACTAGGGGTATCCATGGAGGAGAGGTGTGGTAGTACTAGAGGTATCCATAGAGGAGAGGTGTGGTAGTACTAGAGGTATCCATAGAGGAGAGGTGTGGTAGTACTAGGGGTATCCATAGAGGAGAGGTGTGGTAGTACTAGGGGTATCCATGGAGGAGAGGTGTGGTAGTACTAGGGGTATCCATGGAGGAGAGGTGTGGTAGTACTAGGGGTATCCATGGAGGAGAGGTGTGGTAGTACTAGGGGTATCCATAGAGGAGAGGTGTGGTAGTACTAGAGGTATCCATGGAGGAGAGGTGTGGTAGTACTAGGGGTATCCATGGAGGAGAGGTGTGGTAGTACTAGAGGTATCCATAGAGGAGAGGTGTGGTAGTACTAGGGGTATCCATGGAGGAGAGGTGTGGTAGTACTAGAGGTATCCATGGAGGAGAGGTGTGGTAGTACTAGGGGTATCCATAGAGGAGAGGTGTGGTAGTACTAGGGGTATCCATAGAGGAGAGGTGTGGTAGTACTAGGGGTATCCATGGGTATCCATGGAGGAGAGGTGTGGTAGTACTAGAGGTATCCATGGAGGAGAGGTGTGGTAGTACTAGAGGTATCCATAGAGGAGAGGTGTGGTAGTACTAGAGGTATCCATAGAGGAGAGGAGAGGTGTGGTAGTACTAGGGGTATCCATGGAGGAGAGGTGTGGTAGTACTAGAGGTATCCATAGAGGAGAGGTGTGGTAGTACTAGAGGTATCCATAGAGGAGAGGTGTGGTAGTACTAGGGGTATCCATAGAGGAGAGGTGTGGTAGTACTAGGGGTATCCATAGAGGAGAGGTGTGGTAGTACTAGGGGTATCCATGGAGGAGAGGTGTGGTAGTACTAGGGGTATCCATAGAGGAGAGGTGTGGTAGTACTAGAGGTATCCATGGAGGAGAGGTGTGGTAGTACTAGGGGTATCCATAGAGGAGAGGTGTGGTAGTACTAGAGGTATCCATAGAGGAGAGGTGTGGTAGTACTAGAGGTATCCATGGAGGAGAGGAGAGGTGTGGTAGTACTAGGGGTATCCATAGAGGAGAGGTGTGGTAGTACTAGGGGTATCCATGGAGGAGAGGTGTGGTAGTACTAGAGGTATCCATAGAGGAGAGGAGAGGTAGTACTAGGGGTATCCATAGAGGAGAGGTGTGGTAGTACTAGAGGTATCCATAGAGGAGAGGTGTGGTAGTACTAGAGGTATCCATAGAGGAGAGGTGTGGTAGTACTAGGGGTATCCATGGAGGAGAGGTGTGGTACTACTAGGGGTATCCATAGAGGAGAGGTGTGGTACTACTAGAGGTATCCATGGAGGAGAGGAGAGGTGTGGTAGTACTAGGGGTATCCATAGAGGAGAGGTGTGGTAGTACTAGAGGTATCCATAGAGGAGAGGTGTGGTAGTACTAGAGGTATCCATAGAGGAGAGGAGAGGTGTGGTAGTACTAGAGGTATCCATGGAGGAGAGGAGAGGTGTGGTAGTACTAGGGGTATCCATAGAGGAGAGGTGTGGTAGTACTAGGGGTATCCATGGAGGAGAGGTGTGGTAGTACTAGGGGTATCCATAGAGGAGAGGTGTGGTAGTACTAGAGGTATCCATGGAGGAGAGGTGTGGTAGTACTAGGGGTATCCATAGAGGAGAGGTGTGGTAGTACTAGAGATATCCATAGAGGAGAGGTGTGGTAGTACTAGAGGTATCCATGGAGGAGAGGAGAGGTGTGGTAGTACTAGGGGTATCCATAGAGGAGAGGTGTGGTAGTACTAGGGGTATCCATGGAGGAGAGGTGTGGTAGTACTAGAGGTATCCATAGAGGAGAGGAGAGGTAGTACTAGGGGTATCCATAGAGGAGAGGTGTGGTAGTACTAGAGGTATCCATAGAGGAGAGGTGTGGTAGTACTAGAGGTATCCATAGAGGAGAGGTGTGGTAGTACTAGGGGTATCCATGGAGGAGAGGTGTGGTACTACTAGGGGTATCCATGGAGGTTGAGTGTTATGACCGTTTTACTTCCAATGGTTTTAATAATCAGGTCAGAGTAGGAAGAGAACAGGAGTGGAGTGACACACACACACACACACACAGTGAGGTGACAGTAGCAGGCTGGCTGAGGGCAGGTGGTTGGGGACAGGTACAGACACCCCCGCTCTGTTTCAGGACAGACAGGTAGACAGATCATCAAGTCACAAGCTCTGAGCTACAGACTCAGAACCAGCTGTGGGACTGACTAGAACAGGATGTATGCAAATTAAAATATCTAAAATGTATTGAATGTTGCTCCGACACACACAGTGACTACAAGCCATAGGAGATCATTAGGCTTCACAGTCTGTCTTGTGTCTGTGTGGAGATGTACTGGGGGTATCTGGGAGAGACACATTTAGGAGAGATCTGAGTATAGGGTTCACGAAGACACACACACACACACACACACACACACACACACACACACACACACAGAGCTCTGGACGTAAGAGACATCACACGACCCAAACTGAAACGACAGTAGTCATTTTCCAGGTAAAAAAGGTTTACTGATTTATGTAACAAAAACAGATCTTTATCCTTTTCTTTTCTTCAGCTAAAATAAATGTCTACTTCTTCATAGTCTTAAGGACAGTATCAAAACGCTTCATTAAGGACAGATATACACTATAGAAGGAATCTGTAGCGTGGATATTGACAGATAACAGATACACTGTAACACACAACAGATACACTGTAACACATAACAGATACACTGTAACACATAACAGATACACTGTAACACATAACAGATACACTGTTACACACAACAGATACACATAACAGATACACATAACAGATACTGATACTGTATCTGTTATCTGTTACAGTGTATCTGTTATGTGTTACAGTGTATCTGTTGTGTGTTACAGTGTATCAGTTATGTGTCACAGTGTAACACATAACTGATACACATAACAGATACACTGTAACACACAACAGATACACTGTAACACATAACAGATACACATAACAGATACACATAACAGATACACTGTGACACATAACTGATACACTGTAACACATAACAGTGATTCTGTGGTCTATCTTCTTGACGGAGCCTTGGACGGTACAGAACGAGTCTTCTTGGGCACCTTCTTACTGCCCTTAGCCTTTTTAGGGGGGTCTGACAAGGGGAGGGAGGGAGCGATGGAGGGGGTAGGGTTGGGTTTGCCCGTTGCCTCCCTCAGCAGAACGTTGGTGCGTTCGGTAGGAGGGGCTTCAGGGTCAACGACGAGTTGACAGAGGTCGTCTGGTTGAGGGGTCATTGACGATTGAGAATCGCACACCTGAAGAAGAAGGGGTCAACGGGTTACGGAACATGGAAACACAAACACTTTCCTTTCATCCAAGTCCCACAAACTACCAAACAAAATGATGTCCTGGTCGGTCTGAAGGTCCTAAGCTCAGAATTACGAGACGATGTTGGCCTTTTGAGGGTCAGACACAGCCACTGACAGACGAGCCCCCCAAAAAAAAAATTTTTTTACAGGAGAAGCCTGAAGGAGAGAGGGAAAGATATAGAGAGACTGATCCGAGTTATTTTCAGCCTTTGAAATGAGCGCTTAGTAAAATGTTTTTTAAAAGAGTCAATTGAATCGGAGGTCGCGCTTCAAAGCAGCCTGTCATTGAAATGAGGACCGTCCATATTCAGCTGTTTCCTGAGACCAGCTCCTTTACAACATCTACAAAACCCTTGTTTGTTATGGGGATTATAACGACCAGATTAAAGGAAATGGGAAACTAGGGGTTAGAAGAAGTAAAGTCTTCCTATTGAAACTGTCACTGTGGTTTTTAGTCAAACGGACACATTTCACAGTTTGGAAGTTAAGTCTGGAAAAGTAGAGAGTCATTAAACTGAGAGATTCATCTACATGCAACAAACAAACAAAATGCACACAGACATCTGGGATCCAGCCTGATCTCCACTCTGTCAGACACTGCAGTCCCTGTGGGGTTAAATGAGCCAAACAGAGGTTCTTCAACACTGTCAATCATCGGAAAGGACTGACGAGAGACAGCAGTGTTACTATATAGAGTCTCTAGTTGTAGGACAGCAGTGTTACTATATAGAGTCTCTAGTTGTAGGACAGCAGTGTTACTATATAGAGTCTCTAGTTGTAGGACAGCAGTGTTACTATATAGAGTCTCTAGTTGTAGGACAGCAGTGTTACTATATAGAGTCTCTAGTTGTAGGACAGCAGTGTTACTATATAGAGTCTCTAGTTGTAGGACAGTGTTACTATATAGAGTCTCTAGTTGTAGGACAGTGTTACTATATAGAGTCTCTAGTTGTAGGACAGCAGTGTTACTATATAGAGTCTCTAGTTGTAGGACAGCAGTGTTACTATATAGAGTCTCTAGTTGTAGGACAGCAGTGTTACTATATAGAGTCTCTAGTTGTAGGACAGCAGTGTTACTATATAGAGTCTCTAGTTGTAGGACAGCAGTGTTACTATATAGAGTCTCTAGTTGTAGGACAGTGTTACTATATAGTCTCTAGTTGTAGGACAGTAGTGTTACTATATAGAGTCTCTAGTTGTAGGACAGTGTTACTATATAGAGTCTCTAGTTGTAGGACAACAGTGTTACTATATAGAGTCTCTAGTTGTAGGACAGCAGTGTTACTATATAGAGTCTCTAGTTGTAGGACAGCAGTGTTACTATATATAGTCTCTAGTTGTAGGACAGTGTTACTATATAGAGTCTCTAGTTGTAGGACAGCAGTGTTACTATATAGAGTCTCTAGTTGTAGGACAGCAGTGTTACTATATAGAGTCTCTAGTTGTAGGACAGCAGTGTTACTATATAGAGTCTCTAGTTGTAGGACAGTGTTACTATATAGAGTCTCTAGTTGTAGGACAGTGTTACTATATAGAGTCTCTAGTTGTAGGACAGTGTTACTATATAGAGTCTCTAGTTGTAGGACAGTGTTACTATATAGAGTCTCTAGTTGTAGGACAGCAGTGTTACTATATAGAGTCTCTAGTTGTAGGACAGTGTTACTATATAGAGTCTCTAGTTGTAGGACAGTGTTACTATATAGAGTCTCTAGTTGTAGGACAGCAGTGTTACTATATAGAGTCTCTAGTTGTAGGACAGCAGTGTTACTATATAGAGTCTCTAGTTGTAGGACAGCAGTGTTACTATATATAGTCTCTAGTTGTAGGACAGTGTTACTATATAGAGTCTCTAGTTGTAGGACAGCAGTGTTACTATATAGAGTCTCTAGTTGTAGGACAGCAGTGTTACTATATAGAGTCTCTAGTTGTAGGACAGTGTTACTATATAGAGTCTCTAGTTGTAGGACAGCAGTGTTACTATATAGAGTCTCTAGTTGTAGGACAGCAGTGTTACTATATAGAGTCTCTAGTTGTAGGACAGCAGTGTTACTATATAGAGTCTCTAGTTGTAGGACAGTGTTACTATATAGAGTCTCTAGTTGTAGGACAGCAGTGTTACTATATAGAGTCTCTAGTTGTAGGACAGCAGTGTTACTATATAGAGTCTCTAGTTGTAGGACAGCAGTGTTACTATATAGAGTCTCTAGTTGTAGGACAGTGTTACTATATAGAGTCTCTAGTTGTAGGACAGCAGTGTTACTATATAGAGTCTCTAGTTGTAGGACAGCAGTGTTACTATATAGAGTCTCTAGTTGTAGGACAGCAGTGTTACTATATAGAGTCTCTAGTTGTAGGACAGCAGTGTTACTATATAGTCTCTAGTTGTAGGACAGTGTTACTATATAGAGTCTCTAGTTGTAGGACAGTGTTACTATATAGAGTCTCTAGTTGTAGGACAGCAGTGTTACTATATAGAGTCTCTAGTTGTAGGACAGCAGTGTTACTATATAGAGTCTCTAGTTGTAGGACAGCAGTGTTACTATATAGAGTCTCTAGTTGTAGGACAGTGTTACTATATAGAGTCTCTAGTTGTAGGACAGTGTTACTATATAGAGTCTCTAGTTGTAGGACAGCAGTGTTACTATATAGAGTCTCTAGTTGTAGGACAGTGTTACTATATAGAGTCTCTAGTTGTAGGACAGCAGTGTTACTATATAGAGTCTCTAGTTGTAGGACAGTGTTACTATATAGAGTCTCTAGTTGTAGGACAGTGTTACTATATAGAGTCTCTAGTTGTAGGACAGCAGTGTTACTATATAGAGACTCTAGTTGTAGGACAGTGTTACTATAGAGTCTCTAGTTGTAGGACAGCAGTGTTACTATATAGAGACTCTAGTTGTAGGACAGTGTTACTATATAGAGTCTCTAGTTGTAGGACAGTGTTACTATATAGAGTCTCTAGTTGTAGGACAGCAGTGTTACTATATAGAGTCTCTAGTTGTAGGACAGCAGTGTTACTATATAGAGTCTCTAGTTGTAGGACAGTGTTACTATATAGAGTCTCTAGTTGTAGGACAGTGTTACTATATAGAGTCTCTAGTTGTAGGACAGTGTTACTATATAGAGTCTCTAGTTGTAGGACAGTGTTACTATATAGAGTCTCTAGTTGTAGGACAGCAGTGTTACTATATAGAGACTCTAGTTGTAGGACAGTGTTACTATAGAGTCTCTAGTTGTAGGACAGCAGTGTTACTATATAGAGACTCTAGTTGTAGGACAGCAGTGTTACTATATAGAGTCTCTAGTTGTAGGACAGTGTTACTATATAGAGTCTCTAGTTGTAGGACAGCAGTGTTACTATATAGAGTCTCTAGTTGTAGGACAGCAGTGTTACTATATAGAGTCTCTAGTTGTAGGACAGTGTTACTATATAGAGTCTCTAGTTGTAGGACAGTGTTACTATAGAGTCTCTAGTTGTAGGACAGTGTTACTATATAGAGTCTCTAGTTGTAGGACAGCAGTGTTACTATAGAGTCTCTAGTTGTAGGACAGTGTTACTATATAGAGTCTCTAGTTGTAGGACAGCAGTGTTACTATATAGAGTCTCTAGTTGTAGGACAGTGTTACTATATAGAGTCTCTAGTTGTAGGACAGTGTTACTATATAGAGTCTCTAGTTGTAGGACAGCAGTGTTACTATATAGAGTCTCTAGTTGTAGGACAGCAGTGTTACTATATAGAGTCTCTAGTTGTAGGACAGTGTTACTATATATAGTCTCTAGTTGTAGGACAGCAGTGTTACTATATAGAGTCTCTAGTTGTAGGACAGTGTTACTAGAGTCTCTAGTTGTTGTTACTATATAGAGTCTCTAGTTGTAGGACAGCAGTGTAACTATATAGAGTCTCTAGTTGTAGGACAGCAGTGTTACTATATAGAGTCTCTAGTTGTAGGACAGCAGTGTTACTATATAGAGTCTCTAGTTGTAGGACAGTGTTACTATATAGAGTCTCTAGTTGTAGGACAGTGTTACTATATAGAGTCTCTAGTTGTAGGACAGTAGTGTTACTATATAGAGACTCTAGTTGTAGGACAGCAGTGTTACTATATAGAGTCTCTAGTTGTAGGACAGCAGTGTTACTATATAGAGTCTCTAGTTGTAGGACAGTGTTACTATATAGAGTCTCTAGTTGTAGGACAGCAGTGTTACTATATAGAGTCTCTAGTTGTAGGACAGTGTTACTATATAGAGTCTCTAGTTGTAGGACAGTGTTACTATATATAGTCTCTAGTTGTAGGACAGCAGTGTTACTATATAGAGTCTCTAGTTGTAGGACAGTGTTACTATATAGAGTCTCTAGTTGTAGGACAGCAGTGTTACTATATAGAGTCTCTAGTTGTAGGACAGCAGTGTTACTATATAGAGTCTCTAGTTGTAGGACAGCAGTGTTACTATATAGAGTCTCTAGTTGTAGGACAGTGTTACTATATAGAGTCTCTAGTTGTAGGACAGTGTTACTATATAGAGTCTCTCTCGTCTCTTACAGGGATGAAACAGAGGTCCTCCCTGAGACAGGCATCGTGTAGTTCATTCCGGAGGGCGGAAACGTGGCTTTGGTGGGCGGAGATTTCCCTCTCCATCGAGCCAATCCTGGAGAACGCTGCGTGGTATAACTCAGAGAACGTCCCCACCAGGCTCTGCAATGCACCATGGGAGGAAAGAGATTTTATTCAGGGTGTGAATGTGTGTGTGTGTTTAATTATTCAGGGACGGGTGTTGAACTAACATCAGGATTAACCTGCTCTAGTTCTGAGAGGACCGACTACTGACAGTAGATGGTAATATGTTAACCTGCTCTAGTTCTGAGAGGACCGACTACTGACAGTAGATGGTAATATGTTAACCTGCTCTAGTTCTGAGAGGACCGACTACTGACAGTAGATGGTAATATGTTAACCTGCTCTAGTTCTGAGAGGACCGACTACTGACAGTAGATGGTAATATGTTAACCTGCTCTAGTTCTGAGAGGACCGACTACTGACAGTAGATGGTAATATGTTAACCTGCTCTAGTTCTGAGAGGACCGACTACTGACAGTAGATGGTAATATGTTAACCTGCTCTAGTTCTGAGAGGACCGACTACTGACAGTAGATGGTAATATGTTAACCTGCTCTAGTTCTGAGAGGACCGACTACTGACAGTAGATGGTAGAGAGGACCGACTACTGACAGTAGATGGTAATATGTTAACCTGCTCTAGTTCTGAGAGGACCGACTACTGACAGTAGATGGTAATATGTTAACCTGCTCTAGTTCTGAGAGGACCGACTACTGACAGTAGATGGTAATATGTTAACCTGCTCTAGTTCTGAGAGGACCGACTACTGACAGTAGATGGTAATATGTTAACCTGCTCTAGTTCTGAGAGGACCGACTACTGACAGTAGATGGTAATATGTTAACCTGCTCTAGTTCTGAGAGGACCGACTACTGACAGTAGATGGTAATATGTTAACCTGCTCTAGTTCTGAGAGGACCGACTACTGACAGTAGATGGTAATATGTTAACCTGCTCTAGTTCTGAGAGGACCGACTACTGACAGTAGATGGTAATATGTTAACCTGCTCTAGTTCTGAGAGGACCGACTACTGACAGTAGATGGTAATATGTTAACCTGCTCTAGTTCTGAGAGGACCGACTACTGACAGTAGATGGTAATATGTTAACCTGCTCTAGTTCTGAGAGGACCGACTACTGACAGTAGATGGTAATATGTTAACCTGCTCTAGTTCTGAGAGGACCGACTACTGACAGTAGATGGTAATATGTTAACCTGCTCTAGTTCTGAGAGGACCGACTACTGACAGTAGATGGTAATATGTTAACCTGCTCTAGTTCTGAGAGGACCGACTACTGACAGTAGATGGTAATATGTTAACCTGCTCTAGTTCTGAGAGGACCGACTACTGACAGTAGATGGTAATATGTTAACCTGCTCTAGTTCTGAGAGGACCGACTACTGACAGTAGATGGTAATATGTTAACCTGCTCTAGTTCTGAGAGGACCGACTACTGACAGTAGATGGTAGGAACCTGCTCTAGTTCTGAGAGGACCGACTACTGACAGTAGATGGTAATATGTTAACCTGCTCTAGTTCTGAGAGGACCGACTACTGACAGTAGATGGTAATATGTTAACCTGCTCTAGTTCTGAGAGGACCGACTACTGACAGTACCTGACAGACTAAACTCAGTGTCCCTACAGGACTAGTACCTGACAGACTGAACTCAGTGTCCCTACAGGACTAGTACCTGACAGACTGAACTCAGTGTCCCTACAGGACTAGTACCTGACAGACTGAACTCAGTGTCCCTACAGGACTAGTACCTGACAGACTGAACTCAGTGTCCCTACAGGACTAGTACCTGACAGACTAAACTCAGTGTCCCTACAGGACTAGTACCTGACAGACTAAACTCAGTGTCCCTACAGGACTAGTACCTGACAGACTAAACTCAGTGTCCCTACAGGACTAGTACCTGACAGAATGAACTCAGTGTCCCTACAGGACAACTAGTACCTGACAGAATAAACTCAGTGTCCCTACAGGACTAGTACCTGAGAGACTAAACTCAGTGTCCCTACAGGACTAGTACCTGACAGACTGAACTCAGTGTCCCTACAGGACAACTAGTACCTGACAGAATAAACTCAGTGTCCCTACAGGACTAGTACCTGAGAGACTAAACTCAGTGTCCCTACAGGACTAGTACCTGACAGACTAAACTCAGTGTCCCTACAGGACTAGTACCTGACAGGCGGCTACGTCCGGCCCTCCCAGCAACCTCTCTGGTCCAGTCAGATCCAGGTGCACTCTTGGTAACTGCAGAGGGAGGTCCTTGTCAGTGGAGGTGGATCGTGATTGGACGATACGGTCTCTGACCTGCGGTGGGGGCAGGAGAAAGAGGTAGTCCTAGTTTATCATAGAGAAAGAGAGAGTGTGTGTATTGGGCCATTTACACAAGACATTCACATTCAACGGAAGGAAAGAGAGAGAAGCGGACGGGGACTCGAGTGACCAATCGAAGCTCACCATAGATTACAAACCTTACTGGATTGGCCAACAATGGCTGTTGATACGTAGCACTAGCTACCTTGCACCCTTGTATAGTGTAAATGGCCAGTGTGTGTATGAATGTGTGTGGCTGTGTGTGAATGTGTGTGGCTGTGTGTGTATGTGTGTGGCTGTATGTGTGTGTGTGGCTGTGTGTGTATGTGTGTGTGTGGCTGTGTGTGGCTGTGTGTGTATGTGTGTGTGTGGCTGTGTGTGTATGTGTGTGGCTGTGTGTGTATGTGTGTGTGTGTGTGTGTGGCTGTGTGTGTATGTGTGTGTGTGGCTGTGTGTGTATGTGTGTGTGTGGCTGTGTGTGGCTGTGTGTGTATGTGTGTGTGTGGCTGTGTGTGTATGTGTGTGTGTGTGTGTGTGGCTGTGTATGTGTGTGTGTGGCTGTGTGTGTATGTGTGTGGCTGTGGCTGTGTGTGTGTGTGTGTGTGTGTGTGTGTGTGTGTGTGTGTGTGTGTGTGTGTGTGTGTGTGTGTATGTGTGTGTGTGTGTGTGTGTGTGGCTGTGTGTGTGTGTGTGGCTGTGCTGTGTGTGTGTGGCTGTGTGTGTGTGTGTGGCTGTGTGTGTGTGTGTGTGTGTGTATGTGTGTGTGTGGCTGTGTGTGTATGTGTGTGTGCTGTGTGTGTGTGTGTATGTGTGTGTGTGTGTGTGTGTGTGTGTGCTGTGTGTGTATGTGTGTGGCTGTGTGTGTGTGTGTGGCTGTGTGTGTGTGTGTGTGGTGTGTGTGGCTGTGTGTGTGTGTGTGTGTGTGGCTGTGTGTGTGGCTGTGTGTGTGTGTGTGCTGTGTGTGTGGCTGTGTGTGTGTGTGTGTGTGTGTGTGTGTGTGGCTGTGTATGTGTGTGTGTGTGTGTGTGTATGTGTGTGTATGTGTGTGGTGTGTGTGTGTGTGTGGTGTGGCTGTGTGTGTGTGTGGCTGTGTGTGTATGTGTGTGGCTGTGTGTGTGGCTGTGTGTGTGTGTGGCTGTGTGTGTATGTGTGTATGTATGTGTGTGTGTGGCTGTGTGTGTATGTGTGTGTGTGCTGTGTGTGGCTGTGTGTGTATGTGTGTGTGTGTGTGGCTGTGTGTGTGTGTGTGTGTGGTGTGTGTGTGTGTGTGTGTGTGTGTGTGTGTGTGCTGTGTGTGGCTGTGTGTGTGTGGTGTGCTGTGTGTGGCTGTGTGTGTATGTGTGTGTGTGGCTGTGTGTGTATGTCTGTGGCTGTGTGTGTATGTCTGTGTGTGTGTATGTGTGTGGCTGTGTGTGTGGCTGTGTATGTGTGTGTGTGGCTGTGTGTGTGGCTGTGTATGTGTGTGTGTGGCTGTGTGTGTGCTGTGGGAGTGTGTGGGAGGGGTGTGTGGCTGTGTGTGTGTGCTTCAAGGACACTGCCGGGGAGTGGGAGGGGCCAAACCTCCGGGGAGTGGGAGGGGCCATACCTCCTGGGGAGTGGGAGGGGTCAAACCTCCGGGGAGTGGGAGGGGCCATACCTCCTGGGAGTGGGAGGGGTCAAACCTCCGGGGAGGGGTCAAACCTCCTGGGAGTGGGAGGGGTCAAACCTCCTGGGAGTGGGAGGGGTCAAACCTCCTGGGAGTGGCCATACCTCCTGGGAGTGGGAGGGGTCAAACCTCCTGGGAGTGGGAGGGGTCAAACCTCCTGGGAGTGGGAGGGGTCAAACCTCCTGGGAGTGGGAGGGGTCAAACCTCCTGGGAGTGGGAGGGGTCAAACCTCCTGGGAGTGGCCATACCTCCTGGGAGTGGGAGGGGTCAAACCTCCTGGGAGTGGCCATACCTCCTGGGAGTGGGAGGGGTCAAACCTCCGGGGAGTGGGAGAGGCCATACCTCCAGGGAGTGGTCAAACCTCCGGGGAGTGGGAGGGGTCAAACCTCCTGGGAGTGGGAGGGGTCAAACCTCCTGGGAGTGGGAGGGGCCAAACCTCCTGGGAGTGGGAGGGGTCAAACCTCCTGGGAGTGGCCATACCTCCTGGGAGTGGCCATACCTCCGGGAGTGGGAGGGGTCAAACCTCCTGGGAGTGGCCAAACCTCCTGGGGGTGGGAGGGGCCATACCTCCTGGGAGTGGGAGGGGCCATACCTCCGGGGAGTGGGAGGGGTCAAACCTCCTGGGCGTGGCCATACCTCCTGGGAGTGGGAGGGGCCATACCTCCGGGGAGTGGGAGGGGCCTCTCTATTTAAACACCACCCAGTGTTGCTCACCTCTCTATTTAAACACCACCCAGTGCTGCTCACCTCTCTATTTAAACACCACCCAGTGTTGCTCACCTCTCTATTTAAAAACCACCCAGTGTTGCTCACCTCTCTATTTAAACACCACCCAGTGTTTCTCACCTCTCTATTTAAACACCACCCACCCAGTGCTGCTCACCTCTCTATTTAAACACCACCCACCCAGTGTTGCTCACCTCTCTATTTAAACACCACCCACCCAGTGTTGCTCACCTCTCTATTTAAACACCACCCACCCAGTGTTGCTCACCTCTCTATTTAAACACCACCCAGTGTTGCTCACCTCTCTATATAAACACCACCCAGTGCTGCTCACCTCTCTATTTAAACACCCCCCACCCAGTGTTGCTCACCTCTATTTAAACACCACCCACCCAGTGTTGCTCACCTCTCTATTTAAACACCACCCACCCAGTGTTGCTCACCTCTCTATTTAAACACCACCCACCCAGTGTTGCTCACCTCTCTATTTAAACACCACCCAGTGTTGCTCACCTCTCTATTTAAACACCACCCACCCAGTGCTGCTCACCTCTCTATTTAAACACCAGCCACCCAGTGCTGCTCACCTCTCTATTTAAACACCACCCAGTGCTGCTCACCTCTCTATATAAACACCACCCAGTGCTGCTCACCTCTCTATTTAAACACCACCCAGTGTTGCTCACCTCTCTATTTAAACACCACCCACCCAGTGTTGCTCACCTCTCTATTTAAACACCACCCACCCAGTGTTGCTCACCTCTCTATATAAACACCACCCAGTGCTGCTCACCTCTCTATATAGACACCACCCAGTGTTGCTCATCTCTCTATTTAAACACCACCCAGTGTTGCTCACCTCTCTATTTAAAAACCACCCAGTGTTGCTCACCTCTCTATTTAAACACCACCCAGTGTTGCTCACCTCTCTATTTAAACACCACCCAGTGTTTCTCACCTCTCTATTTAAACACCACCCAGTGCTGCTCACCTCTCTATTTAAAAACCACCCAGTGTTGCTCACCTCTCTATTTAAACACCACCCAGTGTTGCTCACCTCTCTATTTAAACACCACCCACCCAGTGTTGCTCACCTCTCTATTTAAACACCACCCACCCAGTGTTGCTCACCTCTCTATTTAAACACCACCCACCCAGTGTTGCTCACCTCTCTATTTAAACACCACCCAGTGTTGCTCACCTCTCTATTTAAACACCACCCACCCAGTGCTGCTCACCTCTCTATATAAACACCACCCAGTGTTGCTCACCTCTCTATTTAAACACCACCCAGTGTTGCTCACCTCTCTATTTAAAAAACACCCAGTGTTGCTCACCTCTCTATTTAAACACCACCCAGTGTTGCTCACCTCTCTATTTAAACA
>NC_088407.1:4458700-4493700 GCF_034236695.1 Oncorhynchus nerka | reverse complement strand
TCTCAGTCACCAGATCTCAACCCTTATGGTAGATGCACCACCATGTCTCAGTCACCAGATCTCAACCCTTATGGTAGATGCACCGTCTCAGTCACCAGATCTCAACCCTTATGGTAGATGCACCGTCTCAGTCACCAGATCTCAACCCTTATGGTAGATGCACCACCATGTCTCAGTCACCAGATCTCAACCCTTATGGTAGATGCACCGTCTCAGTCACCAGATCTCAACCCTTATGGTAGATGCACCACCATGTCTCAGTCACCAGATCTCAACCCTTATGGTAGATGCACCACCATGTCTCAGTCACCAGATCTCAACCCTTATGGTAGATGCACCTCCATGTCTCAGTCACCAGATCTCAACCCTTATGGTAGATGCACCACCATGTCTCAGTCACCAGACCTCAACCCTTATGGTAGATGCACCTCCATGTCTCAGTCACCAGATCTCAACCCTTATGGTAGATGCACCACCATGTCTCAGTCACCAGATCTCAACCCTTATGGTAGAGGCACCGTCTCAGTCACCAGATCTCAACCCTTATGGTAGATGCACCACCATGTCTCAGTCACCAGATCTCAACCCTTATGGTAGACGCACCGTCTCAGTCACCAGATCTCAACCCTTATGGTAGAGGCACCGCCATGTCTCAGTCACCAGATCTCAACCCTTATGGTAGATTCTGGAGCGGGACCCGAGACAGTGTTTTCCACCGACATCAACAACAAAACACCACATGATGGAATTTATCGTGGAAGGACGGCGTCTCAGCCCTCCAATAGAGTTCCAGAAAGGATCTGTGCCCAGGGGCATGGAAGCTGTTCTGGTGGCTCTACTGAGACACTTTATGTTGGGGTTTCCTTTATTCTGCCAGTTACCTGTATATACATTCATGTATTGCCACTGTATTCCCTGGGTGAACTCAGTTAGGCCTCAAGACTGAAGACTAACGTTTGACCTCAGAGCTAATGCCAAGGGCTTTAGTTCAGAGGGCTAACTCAGTCCCAAGGCATGCAGAGGACCCAGGTTAGGGGTTAAACAGTAGAGGACCCAGGTTAGAGGTTAGGGGTTAAACAGTAGAGGACCCAGGTTAGAGGTTAAACAGTAGAGGACCCAGGTTAGAGGTTAAACAGTAGAGGACCCAGGTTAGAGGTTAGGGGTTAAACAGTAGAGGACCCAGGTTAGAGGTTAAACAGTAGAGGACCCAGGTTAGAGGTTAGGGGTTAAACAGTAGAGGACCCAGGTTAGAGGTTAAACAGTAGAGGACCCAGGTTAGAGGTTAGGGGTTAAACAGTAGAGGACCCAGGTTAGAGGTTAAACAGTAGAGGACCCAGGTTAGAGGTTAAACAGTAGAGGACCCAGGTTAGAGGTTAAACAGTAGAGGACCCAGGTTAGGGGTTAAACAGTAGAGGACCCAGGTTAGGGGTTAAACAGTAGAGGACCCAGGTTAGAGGTTAGAGGTTAAACAGTAGAGGGCCCAGGTTAGGGGTTAAACAGTAGAGGACCCAGGTTAGGGGTTAAACAGTAGAGGACCCAGGTTAGGGGTTAAACAGTAGAGGACCCAGGTTAGGGGTTAAACAGTAGAAGACCCAGGTTAGAGGTTAAACAGTAGAGGACCCAGGTTACAGGTTAAACAGTAGAGGACCCAGGTTAGAGGTTAAACAGTAGAGGACCCAGGTTAGAGGTTAAACAGTAGAGGACCCAGGTTAGGGGTTAAACAGTAGAAGACCCAGGTTAGAGGTTAAACAGTAGAGGACCCAGGTTAGGGGTTAGAGGTTAAACAGTAGACGACCCAGGTTAGAGGTTAAACAGTAGAGGACCCAGGTTAGAGGTTAGGGGTTAAACAGTAGAGGACCCAGGTTAGAGGTTAAACAGTAGAGGACCCAGGTTAGAGGTTAAACAGTAGAGGACCCAGGTTAGAGGTTAAACAGTAGAGGACCCAGGTTAGGGGTTAAACAGTAGAGGACCCAGGTTAGGGGTTAAACCCAGGTTAGAGGTTAGAGGTTAAACAGTAGAGGGCCCAGGTTAGGGGTTAAACAGTAGAGGACCCAGGTTAGGGGTTAAACAGTAGAGGACCCAGGTTAGGGGTTAAACAGTAGAAGACCCAGGTTAGAGGTTAAACAGTAGAGGACCCAGGTTACAGGTTAAACAGTAGAGGACCCAGGTTAGAGGTTAAACAGTAGAGGACCCAGGTTAGAGGTTAAACAGTAGAGGACCCAGGTTAGGGGTTAAACAGTAGAAGACCCAGGTTAGAGGTTAAACAGTAGAGGACCCAGGTTAGGGGTTAGAGGTTAAACAGTAGACGACCCAGGTTAGAGGTTAAACAGTAGAGGACCCAGGTTAGAGGTTAGGGGTTAAACAGTAGAGGACCCAGGTTAGGGGTTAAACAGTAGAGGACCCAGGTTAGGGGTTAAACAGTAGAGGACCCAGGTTAGAGGTTAGGGGTTAAACAGTAGAGGACCCAGGTTAGGGGTTAAACAGTAGAGGACCCAGGTTAGGGGTTAAACAGTAGAGGACCCAGGTTAGGGGTTAAACAGTAGAGGACCCAGGTTAGAGGTTAAACAGTAGAGGACCCAGGTTAGAGGTTAAACAGTAGAGGACCCAGGTTAGGGGTTAAACAGTAGAGGACCCAGGTTAGGGGTTAAACAGTAGAGGACCCAGGTTAGAGGTTAAACAGTAGAAGACCCAGGTTAGAGGTTAAACAGTAGAGGACCCAGGTTAGGGGTTAAACATTAGAGGACCCAGGTTAGGGGTCAAACAGTAGAGGACCCAGGTTAGAGGTTAGGGGTTAAACAGTAGAGGACCCTGGTTAGGGGTCAAACAGTAGAGGACCCAGGTTAGAGGTTAGGGGTCAAACAGTGTTACTGTTGGGAGACGGAGGGAGGGAAAAAACATTCAAAATGTCCTCCTAAAAATGCTTATAACACAAAAATAACTCTGTTCAAAATCATTCCTGTACTGCCCATTCTGGTAGACTGTTGATCCAGTCCTGAACTTGAATCTAAAATGTCACTCTTGTTCCCGTGCCAACCTCGAACTCAGGTGGTTAAGAGAGTAAGTCAAAATAACATATATATACTCTCTATGAAATAGATTGTTATAGACCACTAACCTTATTGCTCATCTGTTTGGCTGTGAGTAGGTGTAAGCCCTGTCCCAGCCTACTAACCAGAGAACCCTTGTTCACGCTATAGGGTGTGAGATGGGACCCTCGGTCTGAGGGGGTGAGGAGGTGGTCCAGGAGGCGGGATAGACTGTTACGAGCGGCAGACAATACCACCCGAGAGGAAGATACTGGAGGAGAAAGAGACACGGACAATATACACTGCTCAAAAAAAAATAAAGGGAACACTAAAATAAGTGGACAGTTTGATTTCACAGAAGTGTGATTGACTTGGAGTTACATTGTGTTGTTTAAGTGTTCCCTTTATTTTTTTGAGCAGTGTAGTATCGGAAACAAAATGTGTAAAAAGTCAAGGGGTCTGAATACTTTCCGAATGCACAGTGTATATACACACTACCACAGTACCATTTGTACTATTTTCTACATTGTAGAATAATAGTGAAGACATCAACACTATGAAATAACACACATGGAATCATGTAGTAGAAGTGTTAAACAAATCAACATATATTTTATATTTGAGATTCTTTCAAAGTAACCACCCTTTGCCTTGATGACAGCTTTACACACTCTTGGCATTCTCTCAACCAGCTTCACCTGGAATGCTTTTCCAACAGTATTGGAGTTCCCACATATGCTGAGCACTTGTGTTGGCTGCTTTTCCTTCACTCTGCGATCCAACTCATCCAAAACCATCTCAATTGAGTTGAGGTTGGGTGATTGTGGAGGCCAGGTCATCTGATGCAGCACTCCATCACTCTCCTTCTAGGTCAAATAGCCCTTACGCAGCCTGGAGGTGTGTTATGGGTTATTGTCCTGAGAGTACCTCGTCTTGGTCAAATAGCCCTTAAACAGCCTAGAGGTGTGTTATGGGTAATTGTCCTGAGAGTACCTCGTCTTGGTCAAATAGCCCTTAAACAGCCTGGAGGTGTGTTTATGGGTAATTGTCCTGAGAGTACCTCGTCTTGGTCAAATAGCCCTTAAACAGCCTGGAGGTGTGTTATGGGTAATTGTCCTGAGAGTACCTCGTCTTGGTCAAATAGCCCTTAAACAGCCTGGAGGTGTGTTATGGGTAATTGTCTTCTTCTACACATTTTGCCAAGGCTGTCGCGTTATTATGCCATCTGACTGACTCAGACACTGTACCAAAATCAATGGCGACCCCACGACATTGACATGACCCCACGACATTGACATGGCCCCACGACATTGACATGACCCCACGACATTGACATGACCCCACGACATTGACATGACCCCACGACATTGACATGGCCCCACGACATTGACATGACCCCACGACATTGACATGGCCCCACGACATTGACATGGCCCCACGACATTGACATGACCCCACGACATTGACATGACCCCACGACATTGACATGACCCCACAACATTGACATGACATTGACATGACCCCACGACATTGACATGACCCCACGACATTGACATGACCCCACAACATTGACATGACATTGACATGACCCCACGACATTGACATGACCCCACAACATTGACATGACATTGACATGACCCCACGACATTGACATGACCCCACAACATTGACATGACATTGACATGACCCCACGACATTGACATGACCCCACGACATTGACATGGCCCCACGACATTGACATGACCCCACGACATTGACATGACCCCACGACATTGACATGACATTGACATGACCCCACGACATTGACATGACCCCACGACATTGACATGGCCCCACGACATTGACATGACCCCACGACATTGACATGACCCCACAACATTGACATGACCCCACGACATTGACATGACCCCACGACATTGACATGACCCCACAACATTGACATGACATTGACATGACCCCACGACATTGACATGACCCCACGACATTGACATGACCCCACAACATTGACATGACATTGACATGACCCCACGACATTGACATGACCCCACGACATTGACATGACCCCACAACATTGACATGACATTGACATGACCCCACGACATTGACATGACCCCACGACATTGACATGGCCCCACGACATTGACATGACCCCACGACATTGACATGACCCCACGACATTGACATGACATTGACATGACCCCACGACATTGACATGACCCCACGACATTGACATGACCCCACGACATTGACATGACCCCACGACATTGACATGACCCCACGACATTGACATGACCCCACGACATTGACATGGCCCCACGACATTGACATGACCCCACGACATTGACATGGCCCCACGACATTGACATGACCCCACGACATTGACATGACCCCACGACATTGACATGACCCCACGACATTGACATGGCCCCACGACATTGACATGACCCCACGACATTGACATGGCCCCACGACATTGACATGACCCCACGACATTGAAATGACCCCACGACATTGACATGGCCCCACGACATTGACATGACCCCACGACATTGACATGACCCCACGACATTGACATGACCCCACGACATTGACATGGCCCCACAACATTGACATGGCCCCACGACATTGACATGACCCGACGACATTGACATGGCCCCACGACATTGACATGACCCCACAACATTGACATGACATTGACATGACCCCACGACATTGACATGACCCCACAACATTGACATGACATTGACATGACCCCACGACATTGACATGACCCCACAACATTGACATGACATTGACATGACCCCACGACATTGACATGACCCCACGACATTGACATGGCACCACGACATTGACATGACCCCACAACATTGACATGACCCCACGACATTGACATGACATTGACATGACCCCACGACATTGACATGACCCCACAACATTGACATGACCCCACAACATTGACATGACCCCACGACATTGACATGACCCCACGACATTGACATGGCACCACGACATTGACATGGCCCCACGACATTGACATGACCCCACAACATTGACATGACCCCACGACATTGACATGACCCCACGACATTGACATGGCCCCACGACATTGACATGACCCCACGACATTGACATGGCCCCACGACATTGACATGACCCCACGACATTGAAATGACCCCACGACATTGACATGGCCCCACGACATTGACATGACCCCACGACATTGACATGACCCCACGACATTGACATGGCCCCACAACATTGACATGGCCCCACAACATTGACATGGCCCCACATTGACATGACCCGACGACATTGACATGGCCCCACGACATTGACATGACCCCACAACATTGACATGACATTGACATGACCCCACGACATTGACATGACCCCACAACATTGACATGACATTGACATGACCCCACGACATTGACATGACCCCACAACATTGACATGACATTGACATGACCCCACGACATTGACATGACCCCACGACATTGACATGGCACCACGACATTGACATGACCCCACAACATTGACATGACCCCACGACATTGACATGACATTGACATGACCCCACGACATTGACATGACCCCACGACATTGACATGACCCCACAACATTGACATGACATTGACATGACCCCACGACATTGACATGACCCCACGACATTGACATGGCACCACGACATTGACATGGCCCCACGACATTGACATGACCCCACAACATTGACATGACCCCACAACATTGACATGACCCCACGACATTGACATGACATTGACATGACCCCACGACATTGACATGACCCCACGACATTGACATGACCCCACGACATTGACATGACCCCACGACATTGACATGGCCCCACGACATTGACATGACCCCACGACATTGACATGGCCCCACGACATTGACATGACCCCACGACATTGACATGACCCCACGACATTGACATGGCCCCACGACATTGACATGGCCCCACGACATTGACATAACCCCACGACATTGACATGACATTGACATGACCCCACGACATTGACATGACCCCACGACATTGACATGACCCCACGACATTGACATGGCCCCACGACATTGACATGGCCCCACGACATTGACATGACCCCACGACATTGACATGACCCCACGACATTGACATGACCCCACAACATTGACATGACCCCACAACATTGACATGACCCCACGACATTGACATGACCCCACGACATTGACATGACCCCACGACATTGACATGACCCCACGACATTGACATGGCCCCACCTATTACTGACATGACCCCACGACATTGACATGACCCCACGACATTGACATGACCCCACGACATTGACATGACCCCACGACATTGACATGGCCCCACGACATTGACATGGCCCCACGACATTGACATGACCCCACGACATTGACATGGCTCCACGACATTGACATGACCCCACGACATTGACATGACCCCACGACATTGACATGACCCCACGAAATTGACATGGCCCCACGACATTGACATGACCCGACGACATTGACATGGCCCCACGACATTGACATGACATTGACATGACCCCACGACATTGACATGACATTGACATGACCCCACGACATTGACATAACCCCACAACATTGACATAACCCCACAACATTGACATGACCCCACGACATTGACATGACCCCACGACATTGACATGACCCCACGACATTGACATGGCCCCACGACATTGACATGACCCCACGACATTGACATAACCCCACGACATTGACATGACCCCACGACATTGACATGACCCCACGACATTGACATGACCCCACGACATTGACATGACCCCACGACATTGACATGACATTGACATGACCCCACGACATTGACATGGCCCCACGACATTGACATGACCCCACGACATTGACATGACCCCACGACATTGACATGACCCCACGACATTGACATGACCCCACGACATTTAGGGAGCTGCATATTTACTTCTAAATAAGTCACGGGTTTTAGTCATTTAAGTTTACACTGAAAATTTAACATCCTGAAAATTCTACATCTAAAATAAGGAAGTATTCTATGGAGTGGTGGCCACGATTTAGCAGCGGTGGCCAGGGGAAACACGGAGAGAGGTTGGGGTGAGAGCCAGGGACAGCTACAGGTATAGCTACAGATACAGGTACAGATACAGCTATGGCTACAGATACAGGTACAGATACAGCTATAGCTACAGATACAGCTGGTGGTCAGGGGAAACACCGAGAGAGGTTGGGGTGAGAGCCAGGGACAGCTACAGCTATAGCTACAGATACAGGAACAGATACAGCTATAGCTACAGATACAGCTGGTGGTCAGGGGAAACACAGAGAGAGGTTGGGGTGAGAGCCAGGGACAGCTATAGCTACAGATACAGCTACAGCTACAGATACAGCTACAGGTAAAGATACCGCTACAGGTAAAGATACCGCTACAGGGACAGCTACAGCTACAGGTAAAGATACAGCTACAGGGACAGCTACAGGTAAAGATACAGCTACATGTACAGCTACAGATACAGCTACAGGTAAAGATACAGCTACAGGTACAGCTACAGGTAAAGATACAGCTACTATGATACAGCTACAGGTACAGATACAGCTACAGGTAAAGATACAGCTACATGTACAGCTACAGATACAGCTACAGGTAAAGATACAGCTACAGGTAAAGATACAGCTACAGGTAAAGATACAGCTACATGTACAGCTACAGATACAGCTACAGGTAAAGATACAGCTACAGGTAAAGATACAGCTACAGGTAAAGATACAGCTACAGGGACAGCTACAGGTAAAGATACAGCTACAGGGACAGCTACAGGTAAAGATACAGCTACAGGGACAGCTACAGGTAAAGATACAGCTACAGGGACAGCTACAGGTAAAGATACAGCTACAGGTAAAGATACAGCTACAGGGACAGCTACAGGTAAAGATACAGCTACAGGTACAGCTACAGATACAGCTACAGGTAAAGATACAGCTACATCTACAGGTAAAGATACAGCTACATGTACAGCTACAGGGACAGATACAGGTACAGATAAAGATACAGGTACAGCTACAGATACATGTACAGCTACAGGGACAGATACAGGTACAGCTACAGGGACAGATACAGGTACAGATAAAGATACAGGTACAGCTACAGATACATGTACAGCTACAGGGACAGATACAGGTACAGCTACAGGGACAGATACAGGTACAGATACAGGGACAGATACAGGTACAGATACAGATACATGTACAGCTACAGGGACAGATACAGGTACAGATACAGGGACAGATACAGGTACAGATACAGATACAGGTACAGCTACAGGGACAGATACAGGTACAGCTACAGGGACAGATACAGGTACAGATACAGGGACAGATACAGGTACAGATACAGGGACAGATACAGGTACAGATACAGACACTACAGATACAGATACTACAGATACAGATACAGACACTACAGATACAGATACAGACACTACAGATACAGATACAGATACAGACACTACAGATACAGATACAGACACTACAGATACAGATACAGACACTACAGATACAGATACAGACACTACAGATACAGATACAGACACTACAGATACAGATACAGACACTACAGATACAGATACAGACAGTACAGATACAGACACTACAGATACAGATACAGATACAGACACTACAGATACAGATACAGATACAGACAGATACAGATACAGACACTACAGATACAGATACAGACAGATACAGATACAGATACAGACAGATACAGATACAGACACTACAGATACAGATACAGATACAGATACAGACACTACAGATACAGATACTACAGATACAGATACAGATACAGACACTACAGATACAGATACAGATACAGACACTACAGATACAGATACAGACACTACAGATACAGATACAGACACTACAGATACAGATACAGACACTACAGATACAGACACTACAGATACAGATACAGACACTACAGATACAGATACAGACACTACAGATACAGATACAGACACTACAGATACAGATACTACAGATACAGATACAGACACTACAGATACAGATACAGACACTACAGATACAGATACAGACGATACAGATACAGACACTACAGATACAGATACAGATACAGATACAGACACTACAGATACAGATACAGATACAGATACAGACACTACAGATACAGACACTACAGATACAGATACAGACACTACAGATACAGACACTACAGATACAGACACTACAGATACAGATACAGACACTACAGATACAGACACTACAGATACAGATACAGACACTACAGATACAGATACAGACACTACAGATACAGATACAGATACAGATACAGACACTACAGATACAGATACAGACAGATACAGATACAGACACTACAGATACAGATACAGATACAGACACTACAGATACAGATACAGACACTACAGATACTAGATACAGACACTACAGATACAGATACAGACACTACAGATACAGACACTACAGATACAGATACAGATACAGATACAGATACAGATACAGACACTAGATACAGATACAGATACAGACACTACAGATACAGATACTACAGATACAGATACAGACACTACAGATACAGATACAGACACTACAGATACAGATACAGATACAGACAGATACAGATACAGACACTACAGATACAGATACAGACACTACAGATACAGATACTACAGATACAGATACTACAGATACAGATACAGATACAGACACTACAGATACAGATACAGATACAGATACAGATACAGATACAGACACTACAGATACAGACACTACAGATACAGATACAGACACTACAGATACAGATACAGATACAGATACAGATACAGATACAGACACTACAGATACAGATACAGACACTACAGATACAGACACTACAGATACAGATACAGACACTACAGATACAGATACAGACACTACAGATACAGACACTACAGATACAGATACAGACACTACAGATACAGACACTACAGATACAGATACAGACACTACAGATACAGATACAGACACTACAGATACAGACACTACAGATACAGACACTACAGATACAGATACAGATACAGATACAGATACAGATACAGACACTACAGATACAGACACAGATACAGACACTACAGATACAGACACATACACTACAGATACAGACACAGATACAGATACTACAGATACAGACACAGATACAGATACTACAGATACAGACACAGATACAGACACTACAGATACAGATACAGACACTACAGATACAGATACAGACACAGATACTACAGATACAGATACAGACACTACAGATACAGACACTACAGATACAGATACAGATACAGATACAGACACTACAGATACAGACACTACAGATACAGACACTACAGATACAGATACAGACACTACAGATACAGATACAGACACTACAGATACAGATAGTACAGATACAGACACTACAGATACAGACACTACAGATACAGATACAGATACTACAGATACAGATACAGATACTACAGATACAGATACTACAGATACAGATACTACAGATACAGGTACAGATACAGACACTACAGATATAGATACAGATACTACAGATACAGATACAGATACTACAGATACAGATAGTACAGATACAGACACTACAGATACAGACACTACAGATACAGACACTACAGATACAGATACTACAGATACAGATACAGATACTACAGATACAGGTACAGATACAGACACTACAGATACAGATACAGATACTACAGATACAGATACAGATACTACAGATACAGATAGTACAGATACAGACACTACAGATACAGATACAGATACTACAGATACAGATACAGACACTACAGATACAGATACAGACACTACAGATACAGATACAGACACTACAGATACAGACACTACAGATACAGATACAGATACAGATACAGATACAGACACTACAGATACAGACACTACAGATACAGATACAGACTACAGATACAGATACAGACACTACAGATACAGACACTACAGATACAGATACAGACACTACAGATACAGATACAGATACAGATACAGACACTACAGATACAGATACAGACACTACAGATACAGATACAGATATAGATACAGACACAGATACAGATACAGACACTACAGATACAGACACTACAGATACAGACACTACAGATACAGACACTACAGATACAGACACTACAGATACAGATACAGATACAGATACAGATACAGATACAGACACTACAGATACAGACACTACAGATACAGATACAGACACAGATACAGATACAGATACAGACAGATACAGATACAGACACTACAGATACAGATACAGATACAGACACTACAGATACAGATACAGATACTACAGATACAGATACAGACACTACAGATACAGACACTACAGATACAGATACAGATACAGACACTACAGATACAGATACAGACACTACAGATACAGATACAGATACAGACACTACAGATACAGATACAGACACTACAGATACAGATACAGACACTACAGATACAGACACTACAGATACAGATACAGACACTACAGATACAGATACAGATACAGATACAGACACTACAGATACAGATACAGACAGACTACAGATACAGACAGACACTACAGATACAGATACACTACAGATACAGACACTACAGATACAGACACTACAGATACAGACACTACAGATACAGACACTACAGATACAGATACAGACACTACAGATACAGACACTACAGATACAGATACAGACACTACAGATACAGATACAGATACTACAGATACAGATACAGATACAGACACTACAGATACAGATACAGATACAGACACTACAGATACAGATACAGACACTACAGATACAGATACAGACACTACAGATACAGATACAGACACTACAGATACAGACACTACAGATACAGACACTACAGATACAGATACAGATACAGACACTACAGATACAGACACTACAGATACAGATACAGACACTACAGATACAGATACAGACAGATACAGACACTACAGATACAGAGATACAGACACTACAGATACAGATACAGATACAGATACAGATACAGACACTACAGATACAGACACTACAGATACAGATACAGATACAGATACAGACACTACAGATACAGACACTACAGATACAGACACTACAGATACAGACACTACAGATACAGATACTACTAGATACAGATACAGACACTACAGATACAGACACTACAGATACAGACACTACAGATACAGATACAGACACTACAGATACAGACACTACAGATACAGATACAGACAGTACAGATACAGATACAGATACAGACACTACAGATACAGACACTACAGATACAGATACAGACACTACAGATACAGATACAGATACTACAGATACAGATACAGACACTACAGATACAGACACTACAGACTACAGATAACAGATACAGATACAGATACAGACACAGATACAGATACAGATACAGATACAGATACAGATACAGACACTACAGATACAGATACAGATACAGATACAGACACTACAGATACAGATACAGACACTACAGATACAGATACAGACACTACAGATACAGATACAGACACTACAGATACAGATACAGATACTACAGATACAGACACTACAGATACAGATACAGACACTACAGATACAGACACTACAGATACAGACACTACAGATACAGACACTACAGATACAGACACTACAGATACAGATACAGACACTACAGATACAGACACTACAGATACAGATACAGATACAGACACTACAGATACAGACACTACAGATACAGACACTACAGATACAGATACAGACACTACAGATACAGATACAGATACAGACACTACAGATACAGACACTACAGATACAGACACTACAGATACAGACACTACAGATACAGATACAGACACTACAGATACAGATACTACAGATACAGACACTACAGATACAGATACAGACACTACAGATACAGATACAGATACAGACACTACAGATACAGACACTACAGATACAGATACAGACACTACAGATACAGACACTACAGATACAGACACTACAGATACAGATACTACAGATACAGACACTACAGATACAGATACAGACACTACAGATACAGACACTACAGATACAGATACAGATACAGATACAGATACAGACACTACAGATACAGATACTACACTACAGATACAGACACTACAGATACAGATACTACAGATACAGATACAGATACAGACACTACAGATACAGATACAGATACTACAGATACAGACACTACAGATACAGATACAGATACAGACACTACAGATACAGACACTACAGATACTACATACAGATACAGATACAGACACTACAGATACAGATACAGACACTACAGATACAGATACAGACACTACAGATACAGACACTACAGATACAGATACAGACACTACAGATACAGATACAGACACTACAGATACAGACACTACAGATACAGATACAGACACTACAGATACAGATACAGACACTACAGATACAGATACAGACACTACAGATACAGATACAGACACTACAGATACAGATACAGATACAGATACAGACACTACAGATACAGACACTACAGATACAGACACTACAGATACAGATACAGACACTACAGATACAGACACTACAGATACAGATACAGACACTACAGATACAGACACTACAGATACAGATACTACAGATACAGATACAGACACTACAGATACAGATACAGACACTACAGATACAGACACTACAGATACAGATACAGACACTACAGATACAGATACAGATACAGACACTACAGATACAGATACAGACACATATACTACAGATACAGACACTACAGATACAGATACAGATACAGACACTACAGATACAGATACAGACACTACAGATACAGATACAGACACAGATACTACAGATACAGATACAGACACTACAGATACAGATACAGATACAGACACTACAGATACAGATACAGACACTACAGATACAGACACTACAGATACAGACACTACAGATACAGATACTACAGATACAGATACAGACACTACAGATACAGATACAGATACAGACACTACAGATACAGACACTACAGATACAGATACAGATACAGATACAGACACTACAGATACAGATACAGATACTACAGATACAGATACTACAGATACAGATACAGACACTACAGATACAGACACTACAGATACAGATACAGACACTACAGATACAGACACTACAGATACAGATACAGACACTACAGATACAGACACTACAGATACAGATACAGACACTACAGATACAGATACAGATACTACAGATACAGACACTACAGATACAGATACAGACACTACAGATACAGACACTACAGATACAGATACAGATACAGACACTACAGATACAGACACTACAGATACAGACACTACAGATACAGATACAGACACTACAGATACAGATACAGACACTACAGATACAGATACAGACACTACAGATACAGACACTACAGATACAGATACAGATACAGACACTACAGATACAGACACTACAGATACAGATACAGATACAGACACTACAGATACAGACACTACAGATACAGATACAGATACTACAGATACAGACACTACAGATACAGATACAGATACAGACACTACAGATACAGACACTACAGATACAGATACAGACACTACAGATACAGACACTACAGATACAGATACAGACACTACAGATACAGATACAGATACTACAGATACAGATACTACAGATACAGATACAGACACTACAGATACAGACACTACAGATACAGATACAGATACAGACACTACAGATACAGACACTACAGATACAGACACTACAGATACAGATACAGACACTACAGATACAGATACAGACACTACAGATACAGATACAGACACTACAGATACAGACACTACAGATACAGATACAGACACTACAGATACAGACACTACAGATACAGACACTACAGATACAGATACAGACACTACAGATACAGATACAGACACTACAGATACAGATACAGATACAGATACAGACACTACAGATACAGACACTACAGATACAGACACTACAGATACAGACACTACAGATACAGATACAGATACAGATACAGATACAGATACAGACACTACAGACAGACACTACAGATACAGACACTACAGACACTACAGATACAGACACTACAGATACAGACACTACAGATACAGATACAGATACAGATACAGATACAGATACAGATACAGACACTACAGATACAGATACAGACACTACAGATACAGACACTACAGATACAGATACAGACACTACAGATACAGATACAGATACAGACACTACAGATACAGACACTACAGATACAGATACAGACACTACAGATACAGACAGACACTACAGATACAGACACTACAGATACAGATACAGACACTACAGATACAGATACAGACACTACAGATACAGATACAGACACTACAGATACAGATACAGACACTACAGATACAGACACTACAGATACAGATACAGACACTACAGATACAGACACTACAGATACAGACACTACAGATACAGACACTACAGATACAGACACTACAGATACAGATACTACAGATACAGACACTACAGATACAGACACTACAGATACAGATACAGACAGTACAGATACAGACACTACAGATACAGACACTACAGATACAGACACTACAGATACAGATACAGACACTACAGATACAGATACAGACACTACAGATACAGATACAGATACAGATACAGACACTACAGATACAGACACTACAGATACAGACACTACAGATACAGACACTACAGATACAGACACTACAGATACAGATACTACAGATACAGATACAGACACTACAGATACAGACACACAGACACAGATACAGACACTACAGACACTACAGATACAGACACTACAGATACAGATACAGACACTACAGATACAGACACTACAGATACAGATACAGACACTACAGATACAGATACAGACACTACAGATACAGATACAGACACTACAGATACAGACACTACAGATACAGATACAGATACAGACACTACAGATACAGATACAGACACTACAGATACAGATACAGACACTACAGATACAGATACAGACACTACAGATACAGATACTACAGATACAGACACTACAGATACAGATACTACAGATACAGATACAGACACTACAGATACAGACACTACAGATACAGATACAGACACTACAGATACAGATACAGATACAGACACTACAGATACAGATACAGATACAGACACTACAGATACAGACACTACAGATACAGACACTACAGATACAGATACAGACACTACAGATACAGATACTACAGATACAGATACAGATACAGATACAGACACTACAGATACAGATACAGATACAGATACAGATACAGATACAGATACTACAGATACAGACACTACAGATACAGACACTACAGATACAGATACAGATACAGACACTACAGATACAGATACAGATACAGACACTACAGATACAGATACAGACACTACAGATACAGATACAGACACTACAGATACAGATACAGACACTACAGATACAGATACAGATACAGACACTACAGATACAGATACAGACACTACAGATACAGATACAGATACAGATACTACAGATACAGATACTACAGATACAGATACAGATACAGACACTACAGATACAGATACTACAGATACAGACACTACAGATACAGATACAGACACTACAGATACAGACACTACAGATACAGACACTACAGATACAGATACAGACACTACAGATACAGACACTACAGATACAGACACTACAGATACAGATACAGACACTACAGATACAGATACAGACACTACAGATACAGATACTACAGATACAGATACAGACACTACAGATACAGACACTACAGATACAGATACAGACACTACAGATACAGATACTACAGATACAGATACAGATACTACAGATACAGATACAGATACAGACACTACAGATACAGATACAGATACAGACACTACAGATACAGATACAGACACTACAGATACAGATACAGATACAGACACTACAGATACAGATACAGACACTACAGATACAGATACAGATACAGACACTACAGATACAGATACAGACACTACAGATACAGACACTACAGATACAGACACTACAGATACAGACACTACAGATACAGATACAGATACAGATACAGACACTACAGATACAGACACTACAGATACAGATACAGACACTACAGATACAGACTACAGATACAGACACTAGATACAGATACAGATACAGAGATACAGATACAGACACTACAGATACAGACACTACAGATACAGACACTACAGATACAGATACAGACACTACAGATACAGACACTACAGATACAGATACTACAGATACAGATACAGACACTACAGATACAGACACTACAGATACAGATACAGATACAGATACAGATACAGACACTACAGATACAGACACTACAGATACAGACACTACAGATACAGACACTACAGATACAGACACTACAGATACAGATACAGATACAGACACTACAGATACAGATACAGACACTACAGATACAGATACAGACACTACAGATACAGACACTACAGATACAGACACTACAGATACAGATACAGATACAGATACAGATACAGACACTACAGATACAGACACTACAGATACAGATACTACAGATACAGATACAGACACTACAGATACAGATACAGACACTACAGATACAGACACTACAGATACAGATACAGACACTACAGATACAGACACAGATACAGATACAGACACTACAGATACAGACACTACAGATACAGATACAGACACTACAGATACAGATACAGACACTACAGATACAGATACAGATACAGATACAGATACTAGATACAGACACTACAGATACAGATACAGACACTACAGATACAGATACAGACACTACAGATACAGATACAGATACAGATACAGATACAGACACTACAGATACAGACACTACAGATACAGATACAGACACTACAGATACAGATACAGATACAGATACAGACACTACAGATACAGATACAGACACTACAGATACAGACACTACAGATACAGATACAGACACTACAGATACAGACACTACAGATACAGATACAGATACAGATACAGACACTACAGATACAGACACTACAGATACAGACACTACAGATACAGATACAGATACAGATACAGATACAGACACTACAGATACAGATACTACACTACAGATACAGATACAGATACAGACACTACAGATACAGACACTACAGATACAGATACAGACACTACAGATACAGATACACAGATACAGATACAGACACTACAGATACAGACACTACAGATACAGACACTACAGGTACAGATACAGACACTACAGATACAGATACAGATACAGACACTACAGATACAGACACTACAGATACAGATACAGATACAGACACTACAGACACTACAGATACAGACACTACAGATACAGACACTACAGATACAGACACAGATACAGATACAGACACTACAGATACAGATACAGATACAGACACAGATACAGATACAGATACAGATACAGACACTACAGATACAGATACAGACACTACAGATACAGATACACTACAGATACAGATACACAGATACAGATACAGACACTACAGATACAGATACAGACACTACAGATACAGACACTACAGATACAGATACAGATACAGATACAGATACTACACTACAGATACAGATACTACAGATACAGATACAGACACTACAGATACAGACACTACAGATACAGACACTACAGATACAGACACTACAGATACAGACACTACAGATACAGACACTACAGATACAGATACAGACAGATACAGATACAGACACTACAGATACAGACACTACAGATACAGATACAGACACTACAGATACAGATACACAGATACAGATACAGATACAGACACTACAGATACAGACACTACAGATACAGATACTACAGATACAGATACAGACACTACAGATACAGACACTACAGAAGACACTACAGATACAGATACAGACACTACAGATACAGATACAGACACTACAGATACAGATACTACAGATACAGATAGACAGATACAGATACAGAGATACAGACACTACAGATACAGATACAGACACTACAGATACAGATACAGACACTACAGATACAGATACACTACAGATACAGACACTACAGATACAGATACAGATACTACAGATACAGATACAGACACTACAGATACAGATACTACAGATACAGACACTACAGATACAGATACTACAGATACAGACACTACAGATACAGACACTACAGATACAGACACTACAGATACAGATACAGACACTACAGATACAGATACAGATACAGACACTACAGATACAGACACTACAGATACAGATACAGACACTACAGATACAGATACAGACACTACAGATACAGATACAGACACTACAGATACAGATACAGACACTACAGATACAGATACAGATACAGATACAGATACAGACACTACAGATACAGACACTACAGATACAGATACAGACACTACAGATACAGACACTACAGATACAGACACTACAGATACAGATACAGATACACTACAGATACAGACAGATACAGATACAGACACTACAGATACAGATACAGATACAGACACTACAGAGATACAGACACTACAGATACAGACACTACAGATACAGACACTACAGATACAGATACAGACACTACAGATACAGATACAGATACAGACACTACAGATACAGACACTACAGATACAGACACTACAGATACAGATACAGATACAGACACTACAGATACAGATACAGACACTACAGATACAGATACAGACACTACAGATACAGATACAGACACTACAGATACAGACACTACAGATACAGATACAGACACTACAGATACAGACACTACAGACACTACAGATACAGATACAGATACAGATACTACATATACAGATACTACAGATACAGACACTACAGATACAGATACAGACACTACAGATACAGACACTACAGATACAGACACTACAGATACAGACACTACAGATACAGATACAGACACTACAGATACAGATACAGACACTACAGATACAGATACAGACACTACAGATACAGACACTACAGATACAGATACAGACACAGATACAGATACAGACACTACAGATACAGATACTACAGATACAGACACTACAGATACAGATACAGACACTACAGATACAGACACTACAGATACAGATACTACAGATACAGATACAGATACAGATACAGACACTACAGATACAGACACTACAGATACAGACACTACAGATACAGATACAGACACTACAGATACAGATACAGATACAGACACTACAGATACAGACACTACAGATACAGATACAGACACTACAGATACAGATACAGACACTACAGATACAGACACTACAGATACAGACACTACAGATACAGATACAGACACTACAGATACAGATACAGATACTACAGATACAGATACAGACACTACAGATACAGACACTACAGATACAGATACAGATACTACAGATACAGATACAGACACTACAGATACAGATACAGATACTACAGATACAGATACAGACAGATACAGACACTACAGATACAGATACAGACACTACAGATACAGATACAGATACAGATACAGACACTACAGATACAGACACTACAGATACAGATACAGATACAGATACAGATACAGATACAGACACAGACACTACAGATACAGACACTACAGATACAGATACAGACACTACAGATACAGATACAGACACTACAGATACAGACACTACAGATACAGATACAGATACAGATACAGATACAGATACAGATACTACAGATACAGATACAGACACTACAGATACAGATACAGACACTACAGATACAGACACTACAGATACAGATACAGATACAGACACAGATACAGATACAGACACTACAGATACAGACACTACAGATACAGACACTACAGATACAGATACAGATACAGAGATACAGATACAGACACTACAGATACAGACACTACAGATACTACAGATACAGATACAGACACTACAGATACAGATACTACAGATACAGATACAGACACTACAGATACAGACACTACAGATACTACAGATACAGATACAGATACAGACACTACAGATACAGACACTACAGATACAGATACAGATACAGACACTACAGATACTACAGATACAGATACAGACACTACAGATACAGATACAGATACAGACACTACAGATACTACAGATACAGATACAGACACTACAGATACAGACACTACAGATACTACAGATACAGATACAGACACTACAGATACTACAGATACAGACACTACAGATACAGACACTACAGATACAGACACTACAGATACAGATACAGACACTACAGATACAGATACAGATACAGACACAGATACAGATACAGACACTACAGATACAGATACAGACACTACAGATACAGACACTACAGATACAGACACTACAGATACAGACACTACAGATACAGATACAGACACTACAGATACAGATACAGATACTACAGATACAGACACTACAGACACTACAGATACAGACACTACAGATACAGACACTACAGATACAGATACAGATACTACAGATATAGACACTACAGATACAGATACAGATACAGACACTACAGATACAGATACTACAGATATAGACACTACAGATACAGATACAGATACAGACACTACAGATACAGACACTACAGATACAGACACTACAGATATAGACACTACAGATACAGACACTACAGATACAGATACAGACACTACAGATATAGACACTACAGATACAGACACTACAGATACAGACACTACAGATACAGACACTACAGATACAGATACAGACACTACAGATACAGACACTACAGATACAGACACTACAGATACAGATACAGACACTACAGATACAGATACAGACACTACAGATACAGACACTACAGATACAGATACAGACACTACAGATACAGATACAGATACAGATACAGATACAGATACAGACACTACAGATACAGATACAGACACTACAGATACAGACACTACAGATACAGATACAGACACTACAGATACAGATACAGACACTACAGATACAGACACTACAGATACAGACACTACAGATACAGATACAGACACTACAGATACAGACACTACAGATACAGACACTACAGATACAGATACAGACACTACAGATACAGACACTACAGATACAGACACTACAGATACAGATACAGATACAGATACAGACACTACAGATACAGATACAGACACTACAGATACAGACACTACAGATACAGATACAGACACTACAGATACAGATACTACAGATACAGATACTACAGATACAGACACTACAGATACAGACACTACAGATACAGATACAGACACTACAGATACAGACACTACAGATACAGATACAGACACTACAGATACAGATACAGACACTACAGATACAGACACTACAGATACAGACACTACAGATACAGATACAGATACAGACACTACAGATACAGATACAGACACTACAGATACAGATACAGACACTACAGATACAGACACTACAGATACAGATACAGACACTACAGATACAGATACAGATACAGATACACAGATACAGACACTACAGATACAGATACAGACACTACAGATACAGACACTACAGATACAGATACAGACACTACAGATACAGACACTACAGATACAGACACTACAGATACAGATACAGACACTACAGATACAGATACAGATACAGACACTACAGATACAGATACAGACACTACAGATACAGATACAGACACTACAGATACAGACACTACAGATACAGACACTACAGATACAGATACAGACACTACAGATACAGACACTACAGATACAGATACAGACACTACAGATACAGACACTACAGATACAGACACTACAGATACAGATACAGATACAGACACTACAGATACAGACACTACAGATACAGACACTACAGATACAGACACTACAGATACAGATACAGACACTACAGATACAGATACAGATACAGATACAGATACAGATACAGACACTACAGATACAGATACAGACACTACAGATACAGATACTACAGATACAGATACAGACACTACAGATACAGACACTACAGATACAGATACAGACACTACAGATACAGACACTACAGATACAGACACTACAGATACAGATACAGATACAGACACTACAGATACAGACACTACAGATACAGACACTACAGATACAGATACAGACACTACAGATACAGACACTACAGATACAGATACAGACACTACAGATACAGATACAGACACTACAGATACAGATACAGACACTACAGATACAGATACAGACACTACAGATACAGATACAGACACTACAGATACAGATACAGACACTACAGATACAGATACAGATACAGACACTACAGATACAGACACTACAGATACAGACACTACAGATACAGACACTACAGATACAGATACAGACACTACAGATACAGACAGTACAGATACAGACAGTACAGATACAGATACAGACACTACAGATACAGATACTACAGATACAGATACAGACACTACAGATACAGACACTACAGATACAGATACAGACACTACAGATACAGATACAGACACTACAGATACAGACACTACAGATACAGACACTACAGATACAGATACAGACACTACAGATACAGACACTACAGATACAGATACAGACACTACAGATACAGACACTACAGACACTACAGATACAGACACTACAGATACAGATACAGACACTACAGATACAGATACAGACAGATACAGATACAGACACTACAGATACAGACACTACAGATACAGACACTACAGATACAGACACTACAGATACAGATACAGACAGATACAGATACAGATACAGACACTACAGATACAGACACTACAGATACAGACACTACAGATACAGACACTACAGATACAGATACAGACACTACAGATACAGACACAGATACAGACACTACAGATACAGATACAGACACTACAGATACAGATACAGACACTACAGATACAGACACTACAGATACAGATACAGACACTACAGATACAGACACTACAGATACAGATACAGACACTACAGATACAGACACTACAGATACAGATACAGATACAGACACTACAGATACAGACACTACAGATACAGATACAGACACTACAGATACAGATACAGACACTACAGATACAGACACTACAGATACAGACACTACAGATACAGATACAGATACTACAGATACAGACACTACAGATACAGATACAGACACTACAGATACAGACACTACAGATACAGATACAGATACAGACACTACAGATACAGACACTACAGATACAGACACTACAGATACAGATACAGATACAGATACAGACACTACAGATACAGACACTACAGATACAGATACAGACACTACAGATACAGACACTACAGATACAGATACAGACACTACAGATACAGATACAGACACTACAGATACAGACACTACAGATACAGATACAGATACTACAGATACAGATACAGACACTACAGATACAGACACTACAGATACAGATACAGACACTACAGATACAGATACTACAGATACAGATACAGACACTACAGATACAGACACTACAGATACAGACACTACAGATACAGATACAGACACTACAGATACAGACACTACAGATACAGACACTACAGATACAGACACTACAGATACAGATACAGACACTACAGATACAGACACTACAGATACAGATACAGACTACAGATACAGATACAGACACTACAGATACAGACACTACAGATACAGACACTACAGATACAGACACTACAGATACAGACACTACAGATACAGATACAGACACTACAGATACAGACACTACAGATACAGACACTACAGATACAGACACTACAGATACAGACACTACAGATACAGATACAGACACTACAGATACAGACACTACAGATACAGATACAGACACTACAGATACAGATACAGATACAGATACAGACACTACAGATACAGATACAGATACAGACACTACAGATACAGATACAGACACTACAGATACAGATACAGACACTACAGATACAGATACTACAGATACAGACACTACAGATACAGATACAGACACTACAGATACAGATACAGACACTACAGATACAGATACAGACACTACAGATACAGATACAGATACAGACACTACAGATACAGATACAGATACAGACACTACAGATACAGACACTACAGATACAGACACTACAGATACAGACACTACAGATACAGATACAGACACTACAGATACAGATACAGATACAGACACTACAGATACAGATACAGACACTACAGATACAGATACAGACACTACAGATACAGATACAGACACTACAGATACAGATACAGACACTACAGATACAGATACTACAGATACAGATACAGATACTACAGATACAGACACTACAGATACAGATACAGACACTACAGATACAGACACTACAGATACAGATACAGACACTACAGATACAGATACAGACACTACAGATACAGACACTACAGATACAGATACTACAGATACAGACACTACAGATACAGACACTACAGATACAGACACTACAGATACAGATACAGACACTACAGATACAGATACAGACACTACAGATACAGATACAGACACTACAGATACAGATACAGACACTACAGATACAGACACAGACACTACAGATACAGATACAGACACTACAGATACAGATACAGACACTACAGATACAGACACTACAGATACAGATACAGACACTACAGATACAGACACTACAGATACAGATACAGACACTACAGATACAGATACAGACACTACAGATACAGATACAGACACTACAGATACAGACACTACAGATACAGACACTACAGATACAGACACTACAGATACAGATACAGACACTACAGATACAGACAGTACAGATACAGACAGTACAGATACAGATACAGACACTACAGATACAGATACTACAGATACAGATACAGACACTACAGATACAGATACAGACACTACAGATACAGACAGTACAGATACAGACACTACAGATACAGATACAGATACAGACACTACAGATACAGATACAGACACTACAGATACAGATACAGACACTACAGATACAGACACTACAGATACAGACACTACAGATACAGACACTACAGATACAGACACTACAGATACAGACACTACAGATACAGATACAGACACTACAGATACAGACACTACAGATACAGATACAGACACTACAGATACAGACACTACAGATACAGACACTACAGATACAGATACAGACACTACAGATACAGATACAGACACTACAGATACAGACACTACAGATACAGACACTACAGATACAGACACTACAGATACAGATACAGACACTACAGATACAGACACTACAGATACAGATACAGACACTACAGATACAGACACTACAGATACAGATACAGACACTACAGATACAGATACAGACACTACAGATACAGATACAGATACAGACACTACAGATACAGACACTACAGATACAGATACTACAGATACAGATACTACAGATACAGACACTACAGATACAGATACAGACACTACAGATACAGATACAGATACAGATACAGATACAGATACAGATACAGATACAGACACTACAGATACAGACACTACAGATACAGACACTACAGATACAGACACTACAGATACAGACACTACAGATACAGATACAGACACTACAGATACAGATACAGACACTACAGATACAGATACAGACACTACAGATACAGATACAGACACTACAGATACAGATACAGACACTACAGATACAGACACTACAGATACAGATACAGACACTACAGATACAGACACTACAGATACAGACACTACAGATACAGACACTACAGATACAGATACAGATACTACAGATACAGACACTACAGATACAGACACTACAGATACAGATACAGATACAGATACAGACACAGATACAGATACAGACACTACAGATACAGATACAGACACTACAGATACAGATACAGACACTACAGATACAGACACTACAGATACAGACACTACAGATACAGACACTACAGATACAGATACAGACACTACAGATACAGATACAGACACTACAGATACAGATACAGATACAGATACAGATACAGATACAGACACTACAGATACAGATACAGACACTACAGATACAGATACAGACACTACAGATACAGATACAGACACTACAGATACAGATACAGACACTACAGATACAGACACTACAGATACAGACACTACAGATACAGACACTACAGATACAGATACAGACACTACAGATACAGACACTACAGATACAGATACAGATACAGATACAGATACAGACACTACAGATACAGACACTACAGATACAGATACAGATACAGATACAGACACTACAGATACAGACACTACAGATACAGACACTACAGATACAGACACTACAGATACAGATACAGATACAGACACTACAGATACAGATACAGACACTACAGATACAGATACAGACACTACAGATACAGATACAGACACTACAGATACAGACACTACAGATACAGATACAGACACTACAGATACAGACACTACAGATACAGACACTACAGATACAGATACAGATACAGACACTACAGATACAGATACAGACACTACAGATACAGATACAGATACAGATACAGACACTACAGATACAGACACTACAGATACAGACACTACAGATACAGACACTACAGATACAGATACAGACACTACAGATACAGATACAGACACTACAGATACAGACACTACAGATACAGATACAGACACTACAGATACAGACACTACAGATACAGACACTACAGATACAGACACTACAGATACAGATACAGATACTACAGATACAGATACACACTACAGATACAGACACTACAGATACAGACACTACAGATACAGATACAGACACTACAGATACAGATACAGATACAGACACTACAGATACAGACACTACAGATACAGATACTACAGATACAGATACAGACACTACAGATACAGACACTACAGATACAGACACTACAGATACAGACACTACAGATACAGATACAGACACTACAGATACAGATACAGACACTACAGATACAGACACTACAGATACAGACACTACAGATACAGATACAGATACAGATACTACAGATACAGATACAGACACTACAGATACAGACACTACAGATACAGACACTACAGATACAGATACAGACACTACAGATACAGATACAGACACTACAGATACAGATACAGATACAGACACTACAGATACAGATACAGACACTACAGATACAGATACAGACACTACAGATACAGATACTACAGATACAGACACTACAGATACAGATACAGACACTACAGATACAGATACAGACACTACAGATACAGATACAGACACTACAGATACAGACACTACAGATACAGATACAGACACTACAGATACAGACACTACAGATACAGATACAGACACTACAGATACAGACACTACAGACACTACAGATACAGATACAGACACTACAGATACAGACACTACAGATACAGATACAGATACAGACACTACAGATACAGATACAGACACTACAGATACAGACACTACAGATACAGACACTACAGATACAGATACAGACACTACAGATACAGATACAGACACTACAGATACAGATACAGACACTACAGATACAGATACAGATACAGACACTACAGATACAGACACTACAGATAGATACAGACACTACAGATACAGACACTACAGATACAGATACAGACACTACAGATACAGACACTACAGATACAGATACAGACACTACAGATACAGATACAGACACTACAGATACAGATACAGACACTACAGATACAGACAGATACAGACACTACAGATACAGACACTACAGATACAGATACAGACACTACTACAGATACAGACACTACAGATACAGATACAGACACTACAGATACAGACACTACAGATACAGACAGACTACAGATACAGATACAGATACAGACACTACAGATACAGACACTACAGATACAGATACACAGATACAGATACAGATACTACAGATACAGATACACTACAGATACAGATACAGACACTACAGATACAGATACAGACACTACAGATACAGATACAGACACTACAGATACAGATACAGACACTACAGATACAGATACAGACACTACAGATACAGATACAGACACTACAGATACAGATACAGATACAGACACTACAGATACAGACACTACAGATACAGACACTACAGATACAGACACTACAGATACAGATACAGACACTACAGATACAGACAGTACAGATACAGACACTACAGATACAGATACAGATACAGACACTACAGATACAGACACTACAGATACAGATACAGACACTACAGATATAGACACTACAGATACAGATACAGACACTACAGATACAGATACAGACACTACAGATATAGACACTACAGATACAGATACAGACACTACAGATATAGACACTACAGATACAGATACTACAGATACAGATACAGACACTACAGATACAGATACAGACACTACAGATACAGACACTACAGATACAGATACAGATACAGACACTACAGATACAGATACTACAGATACAGATACAGACACTACAGATACAGATACAGACACTACAGATACAGACACTACAGATACAGATACAGACACTACAGATACAGATACAGACACTACAGATACAGACACTACAGATACAGATACTACAGATACAGATACAGACACTACAGATACAGATACTACAGATACAGACACTACAGATACAGATACAGACACTACAGATACAGATACAGACACTACAGATACAGACACTACAGATACAGATACAGACACTACAGATACAGATACAGACACTACAGATACAGATACAGACACTAGATACAGACACTACAGATACAGACACTACAGATACAGATACAGACACTACAGATACAGATACAGACACTACAGATACAGACACTACAGATACAGATACAGACACTACAGATACAGATACAGATACAGACACTACAGATACAGACACTACAGATACAGACACTACAGATACAGATACAGACACTACAGATACAGATACAGACACTACAGATACAGATACAGACACTACAGATACAGACACTACAGATACAGATACAGATACAGATACAGATACTACAGATACAGACACTACAGATACAGATACAGACACTACAGATACAGACACTACAGATACAGACACTACAGATACAGACACTACAGATACAGACACTACAGATACAGATACAGACACTACAGATACAGATACAGACACTACAGATACAGACACTACAGATACAGACACTACAGATACAGATACAGACACTACAGATACAGACACTACAGATACAGACACTACAGATACAGATACAGATACTACAGATACAGACACTACAGATACAGACACTACAGATACAGACACTACAGATACAGATACAGACACTACAGATACAGACACTACAGATACAGACACTACAGATACAGATACTAGATACAGACACTACAGATACAGATACAGACACTACAGATACAGATACAGACACTACAGATACAGATACTACAGATACAGACACTACAGATACAGATACAGACACTACAGATACAGATACAGACACTACAGATACAGATACAGACACTACAGATACAGATACTACAGATACAGACACTACAGATACAGATACAGACACTACAGATACAGATACAGACACTACAGATACAGATACAGACACTACAGATACAGATACAGATACAGATACTACAGATACAGATACAGATACAGACACTACAGATACAGACACTACAGATACAGACACTACAGATACAGACACTACAGATACAGATACAGACACTACAGATACAGACACTACAGATACAGATACAGATACTACAGATACAGATACAGACACTACAGATACAGATACAGACACTACAGATACAGATACAGACACTACAGATACAGATACTACAGATACAGATACAGATACTACAGATACAGATACACTACAGATACAGATACAGACACTACAGATACAGACACTACAGATACAGACACTACAGATACAGATACAGACACTACAGATACAGACAGACACTACAGATACAGATACTACAGATACAGATACAGATACAGATACTACAGATACAGACACTACAGATACAGATACAGACACTACAGATACAGATACAGACACTACAGATACAGATACAGACACTACAGATACAGACACTACAGATACAGACACTACAGATACAGATACAGACACTACAGATACAGACACTACAGATACAGATACAGACACTACAGATACAGATACAGATACAGATACAGATACAGATACAGATACAGACACTACAGATACAGATACAGACACTACAGATACAGATACAGACACTACAGATACAGACACTACAGATACAGACACTACAGATACAGACACTACAGATACAGATACAGATACAGACACTACAGATACAGACACTACAGATACAGACACTACAGATACAGATACAGACACTACAGATACAGATACTACAGATACAGATACAGACACTACAGATACAGATACAGACACTACAGATACAGACACTACAGATACAGATACAGACACTACAGATACAGACACTACAGATACAGATACAGATACAGATACAGACACTACAGATACAGATACAGATACAGACACTACAGATACAGATACAGATACAGACAGATACAGACACTACAGATACAGACACTACAGATACAGACACTACAGATACAGACACTACAGATACAGATACAGACACTACAGATACAGATACAGATACAGATACAGACACTACAGATACAGACACTACAGATACAGACAGACTACAGATACAGACACTACAGACACTACAGATACAGACACTACAGATACAGACACTACAGATACAGATACTACAGATACAGACACTACAGATACAGATACAGACACTACAGATACAGACACTACAGATACAGATACAGACACTACAGATACAGACACTACAGATACAGATACAGACACTACAGATACAGATACAGACACTACAGATACAGATACAGATACAGATACAGACACTACAGATACAGATACTACAGATACAGACACTACAGATACAGATACAGATACAGATACAGACACTACAGATACAGATACAGACACTACAGATACAGATACAGACACTACAGATACAGATACAGACACTACAGATACAGATACAGACACTACAGATACAGACACTACAGATACAGATACAGACACTACAGATACAGACACTACAGATACAGACACTACAGATACAGACACTACAGATACAGATACAGACACTACAGATACAGACACTACAGATACAGATACTACAGATACAGACACTACAGATACAGACACTACAGATATAGACACTACAGATACAGATACAGACACTACAGATACAGACACTACAGATACAGATACAGACACTACAGATACAGACACTACAGATACAGACACTACAGATACAGACACTACAGATACAGACACTACAGATACAGATACAGACACTACAGATACAGACACTACAGATACAGACACTACAGATACAGATACAGACACTACAGATACAGACACTACAGATACAGATACAGACACTACAGATACAGATACAGACACTACAGATACAGACACTACAGATACAGACACTACAGATACAGACACTACAGATACAGATACAGACACTACAGATACAGATACAGACACTACAGATACAGACACTACAGATACAGACACTACAGATACAGATACAGACACTACAGATACAGATACAGACACTACAGATACAGATACAGACACTACAGATACAGATACAGACACTAGATACAGATACAGATACAGACACTACAGATACAGACACTACAGATACAGACACTACAGATACAGACACTACAGATACAGATACAGACACTACAGATACAGATACAGATACTACAGATACAGATACAGACACTACAGATACAGACACTACAGATACAGACACTACAGATACAGATACAGACACTACAGATACAGATACAGACACTACAGATACAGATACTACAGATACAGATACAGACACTACAGATACAGACACTACAGATACAGATACAGATACAGATACAGACACTACAGATACAGATACAGACACTACAGATACAGATACAGACAGACTACAGATACAGACACTACAGATACAGACACTACAGACACTACAGATACAGACACTACAGATACAGACACTACAGATACAGATACAGACACAGATACAGATACAGATACAGACACTACAGATACAGACACTACAGATACAGACACTACAGATACAGACACTACAGATACAGATACAGATACAGATACAGATACAGACACTACAGATACAGATACAGACACTACAGATACAGACACTACAGATACAGATACAGATACAGATACAGATACAGATACAGACACTACAGATACAGACACTACAGATACAGATACAGACACTACAGATACAGACACTACAGATACAGATACAGACACTACAGATACAGACACTACAGATACAGATACAGATACTAGATACAGACACTACAGATACAGATACAGACACTACAGATACAGATACAGACACTACAGATACAGACACTACAGATACAGATACAGATACTACAGATACAGA
>NC_088407.1:4445116-4458200 GCF_034236695.1 Oncorhynchus nerka | reverse complement strand
AGATATAGACACTACAGATATAGACACTACAGATATATACACTACAGATATAGACACTACAGATACAGATACAGACACTACAGATACAGACACTACAGATACAGATACAGACACTACAGAAACAGACACTACAGATACAGACACTACAGATACAGATACAGATACAGATACTACAGATACAGATACAGACACTACAGATACAGATACAGATACAGATACTACAGATACAGATATAGACACTACAGATACAGATATAGACACTACAGATACAGATATAGACACTACAGATACAGATATAGACACTACAGATACAGATACAGACACTACAGATACAGATACAGACACTACAGATACAGATACAGATACAGATACTACAGATATAGATACAGACACTACAGATACAGATACAGATACAGATACTACAGATATAGATATAGACACTACAGACACTACAGATACAGACACTACAGATATAGACACTACAGATACAGACACTACAGATATAGACACTACAGATACAGACACTACAGATACAGACACTACAGATATATACACTACAGATATAGACACTACAGATACAGATACAGACACTACAGATACAGATACAGACACTACAGATACAGACACTACAGATACAGACACTACAGATACAGACACTACAGATACAGATACAGATACAGACACTACAGATACAGATACAGATACAGACACTACAGATACAGATACAGATACTACAGATACAGACACTACAGATACAGATACAGACACTACAGATACAGATACAGACACTACAGATACAGATACAGATACAGACACTACAGATACAGACACTACAGATACAGACACTACAGATACAGATACAGACACTACAGATACAGATACTACAGATACAGATACAGACTACAGATACAGACACTACAGATACAGATACAGATACAGATACTAGATACAGATACAGATACAGACACTACAGATACAGATACAGACACAGATACAGATACAGACACTACAGATACAGATATAGACACTACAGATACAGATACAGATACAGATACAGATACAGATACAGACATACAGATACAGACACTACAGATACAGACAGACACTACAGATACAGACTACAGATACAGATACAGATACAGACACTACAGATACAGACACTACAGATACAGACACTACAGATACAGACACTACAGATACAGACTACAGATACAGACACTACAGATACAGATACAGACACTACAGATACAGACACTACAGATACAGATACAGATACAGACACTACAGATACAGATACTACAGATACAGATACAGACACTACAGATACAGACACTACAGATACAGATACAGACACTACAGATACAGACACTACAGATACAGATACAGACACTACAGATACAGACACTACAGATACAGACACTACAGATACAGACACTACAGATACAGACACTACAGATACAGATACAGACACTACAGATACAGATACAGACACTACAGATACAGATACAGACACTACAGATACAGACACTACAGATACAGACACTACAGATACAGATACAGACACAGATACAGATACAGACACTACAGATACAGATACAGACACTACAGATACAGACACTACAGATACAGACACTACAGATACAGACACTACAGATACAGACACTACAGATATAGACACTACAGATACAGACACTACAGATACAGACACTACAGATACAGATACAGACACTACAGATACAGATACAGACACTACAGATACAGACACTACAGATACAGACACTACAGATACAGATACAGATACAGATACAGATACAGACACTACAGATACAGACACTACAGATACAGACACAGATACAGATACAGATACAGATACAGACACTACAGATACAGATATAGACATACAGATACAGACTACAGATACAGACACTACAGATACAGATACAGACACTACAGATACAGATACAGACAGATACAGATACAGATACAGACACTACAGATACAGATACAGATACAGACACTACAGATACAGATACTAGACACTACAGATACAGACACTACAGATACAGATACAGACACTACAGATACAGACACTACAGATACAGATACAGATACTAGAGATACAGATACAGACACTACAGATACAGACACTACAGATACAGACACTACAGATATAGACACTACAGATACAGACACTACAGATACAGATACAGATACAGACACTACAGATATAGATACAGACACTACAGATACAGACACTACAGATACAGACACTACAGATACAGACACTACAGATACAGATACAGATACAGACACTACAGATACAGATACAGATACAGACACTACAGATACAGATACAGATACTACAGATACAGACACTACAGATACAGATACAGACACTACAGATACAGATACAGACACTACAGATACAGATACAGATACAGACACTACAGATACAGATACAGATACTACAGATACAGACACTACAGATACAGATACAGATACTACAGATACAGATACTACAGATACAGATACAGACACTACAGATACAGATACAGACTACAGATACAGATACAGACACTACAGATACAGATACAGACACTACAGATACAGACACTACAGATACAGATACAGATACTACAGATACAGATACAGACACTACAGATACAGATATAGACACTACAGATACAGACACTACAGATACAGACACTACAGATACAGATACAGACACTACAGATACAGACACTACAGATACAGACACTACAGATACAGACACTACAGATACAGACACTACAGATACAGATACAGAGATACAGATACAGACTACAGATACAGATACAGACAGATACAGATACAGATACAGACACTACAGATACAGATATAGACACTACAGATACAGATACAGACACTACAGATACAGACTACAGATACAGATACAGACACTACAGATACAGACACTACAGATACAGATACAGACACTACAGATACAGACACTACAGATACAGACACTACAGATACAGATACAGACACTACAGATACAGACACTACAGATACAGACACTACTACAGATACAGACACTACAGATACAGACACTACAGATACAGACATACAGATACAGATACAGACACTACAGATACAGATACAGACACTACAGATACAGATACAGACACTACAGATACAGATACAGACACTACAGATACAGATACAGACACTACAGATACAGACACTACAGATACAGATACAGACACTAAAGATACAGACACTACAGATACAGATACAGACACTACAGATACAGATACAGACACTACAGATACAGATACAGACACTACAGATACAGACACTACAGATACAGACACTACAGATACAGATACAGACACTACAGATACAGACACTACAGATACAGACACTACAGATACAGACACTACAGATACAGATACAGATACAGACAGATACAGATACAGATACAGACACTACAGATACAGATACAGACACTACAGATACAGACACTACAGATACAGATACAGATACAGACACTACAGATACAGATACAGACACTACAGATACAGATATAGACACTACAGATACAGATACAGACACTACAGATACAGATACAGACACTACAGATACAGACACTACAGATACAGATACAGATACAGATACAGACACTACAGATACAGATACAGACACTACAGATACAGACACTACAGATATAGATACAGACACTACAGATACAGACACTACAGATACAGACACTACAGATACAGACACTACAGATACAGATACAGACACTACAGATACAGATACAGATACAGACACTACAGATACAGATACAGACACTACAGATACAGATACAGACACTACAGATACAGACACTACAGATACAGACACTACAGATACAGACACTACAGATACAGACACTACAGATACAGATACAGACACTACAGATACAGACACTACAGATACAGATACAGACACTACAGATACAGATACAGACACTACAGATACACTACAGATACAGACACTACAGATACAGATACAGACACTACAGATACAGATACAGACACTACAGATACAGATACAGACACTACAGATACAGATACAGACACTACAGATACAGATACAGACACTACAGATACAGACACTACAGATACAGATACAGACACTACAGATACAGATACAGACACTACAGATACAGACACTACAGATACAGATACAGACACTACAGATACAGATACAGACACTACAGATACAGATACAGACACTACAGATACAGACACTACAGATACAGACACTACAGATACAGATACAGACACTACAGATACAGACACTACAGATACAGACACTACAGATACAGACACTACAGATACAGACACTACAGATACAGACACTACAGATACAGACACTACAGATACAGACACTACAGATACAGATACAGACACTACAGATACAGATACTACAGATACAGATACAGACACTACAGATACAGATACTACAGATACAGACACTACAGATACAGACACTACAGATACAGATACAGACACTACAGATACAGACACTACAGATACAGACACTACAGATACAGACACTACAGATACAGATACAGACACTACAGATACAGACACTACAGATACAGACACTACAGATACAGATACAGACACTACAGATACAGACTACAGATACAGACATACAGATACAGATACAGACACTACAGATACAGATACAGACACTACAGATACAGATACAGACACTACAGATACAGATACAGATACAGATACAGATACAGATACAGATACAGACACAGATACAGATACAGACACTACAGATACAGACACTACAGATACAGATATAGACACTACAGATACAGATACAGACTACTACAGATACAGATACAGACACTACAGATACAGACACTACAGATACAGACACTACAGATACAGATACAGATACAGACACTACAGATACAGACACTACAGATACAGACACACAGATACAGATACAGATACAGATACAGATACAGACACTACAGATACAGATACAGACACTACAGATACAGATACAGACACTACAGATACAGATACAGACTACAGATACAGATACAGACACTACAGATACAGATACAGACACTACAGATACAGACACTACAGATACAGATACAGACACTACAGATACAGATACAGACACTACAGATACAGACACTACAGATACAGATACAGACACTACAGATACAGATACAGATACAGACACTACAGATACAGACACTACAGATATAGATACAGACACTACAGATACAGACACTACAGATACAGACACTACAGATACAGACACTACAGATACAGATACAGACACTACAGATACAGATACAGATACAGACACTACAGATACAGATACAGACACTACAGATACAGATACAGACACTACAGATACAGACACTACAGATACAGATACTACAGATACAGACACTACAGATACAGACACTACAGATACAGATACAGACACTACAGATACAGACACTACAGATACAGATACAGACACTACAGATACAGATATAGACACTACAGATACAGATACAGACACTACAGATACAGATACAGACACTACAGATACAGATACAGACACTACAGATACAGATACAGACACTACAGATACAGATACAGACACTACAGATACAGATACAGACACTACAGATACAGACACTACAGATACAGATACAGACACTACAGATACAGATACAGACACTACAGATACAGATACAGACACTACAGATACAGACACTACAGATACAGATACAGACACTACAGATACAGATACAGACACTACAGATACAGATACAGACACTACAGATACAGATATAGACACTACAGATACAGATACAGACACTACAGATACAGACACTACAGATACAGATACAGACACTACAGATACAGATACAGACACTACAGATACAGATACAGACACTACAGATACAGACACTACAGATACAGATACAGACACTACAGATACAGATACAGATACAGATACAGACACTACAGATACAGATACAGACACTACAGATACAGATACAGATACAGACACTACAGATACAGATACAGACACTACAGATACAGATACAGACACTACAGATACAGACACTACCGATACAGACACTACAGATACAGACACTACAGATACAGACACTACAGATACAGATACAGACACTACAGATACAGACACTACAGATACAGACACTACAGATACAGATACAGATACAGACACTACAGATACAGATACAGACACTACAGATACAGATACAGATACAGACACTACAGATACAGACACTACAGATACAGACACACTACAGATACAGACACTACAGATACAGACACAGATACAGATACAGATACAGACACTACAGATACAGACACTACAGATACAGACACTACAGATACAGACACTACAGATACAGATACAGACACTACAGATACAGATACAGACACTACAGATACAGACACTACAGATACAGACTACAGATACAGATACAGACACTACAGATACAGACACTACAGATACAGATACAGACACTACAGATACAGATACAGACTACAGATACAGACACTACAGATACAGACACTACAGATACAGATACAGATACAGACACTACAGATACAGACATACAGATATAGATACAGACACTACAGATACAGACACTACAGATACAGACACTACAGATACAGACACTACAGATACAGATACAGACACTACAGATACAGACATACAGATACAGACACTACAGATACAGATACAGACACTACAGATACAGACATACAGATACAGATACAGACACTACAGATACAGATACTACAGATACAGACACTACAGATACAGACACACTAGATACAGATACAGACACTACAGATACAGACACTACAGATACAGATACAGACACTACAGATACAGATACAGACACTACAGATACAGATACAGACACTACAGATACAGATACAGACACTACAGATACAGATACAGACAGATACAGATACAGATACAGACACTACAGATAGATACACTACAGATACAGATACAGATACAGACACTACAGATATAGACACTACAGATAGATACAGATACAGATACAGACACTACAGATACAGATACAGACACTACAGATACAGATACAGACAGATACAGACAGATACAGATACAGACACTACAGATACAGATACAGATACAGACTACAGATACAGATACAGACACTACAGATACAGATACAGACACTACAGATACAGATACAGATACAGACACTACAGATACAGATACAGACACTACAGATACAGACACTACAGATACAGACACAGACAGATACAGATACAGACACTACAGATACAGATACAGACTACAGATACAGATACAGACACTACAGATACAGATACAGATACAGATACAGACAGATACAGATACAGATACAGATACAGACACACAGATACAGATACAGATACAGATACAGACACTACAGACATACAGATACAGACACTACAGATACAGATACAGACACTACAGATACAGACACTACAGATACAGACACAGGCCAGATACAGACATACAGATACAGACACTACAGATACAGACACTACAGATACAGATACAGACACTACAGATACAGACACTACAGATACAGACACTACAGATACAGATACAGATACAGATACAGACACTACAGATACAGATACAGATACAGACACTACAGATACAGATACAGATACAGACACTACAGATACAGACACTACAGATACAGACATACAGATACAGATACAGACACAGATACAGATACAGACACTACAGATACAGATACAGACACTACAGATACAGACACAGATAGATACAGACACTACAGATACAGATACTACAGATACAGACACTACAGATACAGATACAGACACTACAGATACAGATACAGACACTACAGATACAGATACAGATACAGACACTACAGATACAGACACTACAGATATAGATACAGACACTACAGATACAGACACTACAGATACAGACACTACAGATACAGACACTACAGATACAGATACAGATACAGACACGACAGATACAGATACAGACACTACAGATACAGATACAGACACTACAGATACAGACATACAGACACTACAGATACAGATATAGACATACAGGATACAGACTACAGATACAGACACTACAGATACAGACACTAGACACAGATACAGATACAGACACTACAGATACAGATACAGACATACAGATACAGATACAGACACTACAGATACAGACACTACAGATACAGATACAGACACTACAGATACAGATACAGATACAGATACAGACACTACAGATACAGATACAGACACTACAGATACAGATACAGATACAGACACTACAGATACAGATACAGACACTACAGATACAGATACAGACACTACAGATACAGACACTACAGATACAGACACTACAGATACAGACACTACAGATACAGATACAGATACAGATACAGACACTACAGATACAGATACAGACACTACAGATACAGACATACAGATACAGATACAGATACAGACACTACAGATACAGACACTACAGATACAGACAGATACAGATACAGATACAGACACTACAGATACAGACACTACAGATACAGACACTACAGATACAGATACAGACACTACAGATACAGACACTACAGATACAGACACTACAGATACAGACACTACAGATATAGACACTACAGATATAGACACTACAGATATATACACTACAGATATAGACACTACAGATACAGATACAGACACTACAGATACAGATACAGACACTACAGATACAGACACTACAGACATATAGATACAGACACTACAGATACAGATACTACAGATACAGATACAGACACTACAGATACAGACACTACAGATACAGATACAGATACAGACACTACAGATACAGATACAGACACTACAGATACAGATACAGACACTACAGATACAGATACAGATACAGACACTACAGATACAGATACAGACACTACAGATACAGATACAGACACTACAGATACAGATACAGACACTACAGATACAGATACAGACATACAGATACAGATACAGACATACAGATACAGACACTACAGATACAGATACAGACACTACAGATACAGATACAGATACAGACACTACAGATACAGACACTACAGATATAGATACAGACACTACAGATACAGACACTACAGATATAGACACACAGATACAGACACTACAGATACAGATATAGACACTACAGATACAGATACAGATACAGACACTACAGATACAGATACAGACACTACAGATACAGACTACAGATACAGATTACAGATACAGACACTACAGATACAGATACAGACACTACAGATACAGATACAGACATACAGATACAGACACTACAGATACAGATACAGACACTACAGATACAGATATAGACACTACAGATACAGATACAGACACTACAGATACAGATACAGACACTACAGATACAGAGAGATACAGATACAGATACAGACACTACAGATACAGATACAGACTACAGATACAGACACTACAGATACAGACACTACAGATACAGATACAGACACTACAGATACAGATAAAGATACAGATACAGACACACAGATACAGACACTACAGATACAGATACAGACACTACAGATACAGATACAGACATACAGATACAGATACAGACACTACAGATACAGATACAGACACTACAGATACAGATACAGACACTACAGATACAGACACTACAGATACAGATACAGACACTACAGATACAGACACTACAGATACAGATACAGACACTACAGATACAGACACACAGATACAGATACAGACACTACAGATACAGACACTACAGATACAGACACTACAGATACAGACATACAGATACAGATACAGATACAGACACTACAGATACAGACACTACCCAGATACAGATACAGACACTACAGATACAGATACCGACACTACAGATACAGATACAGACACTACAGATACAGACACTACAGATACAGAGACTACAGATACAGACACTACAGATACAGATACAGACACTACAGACATACAGATACAGACACTACAGACTACAGATACAGACACTACAGATACAGATACTAGACACTACAGATACAGACACTACAGATACAGACACTACAGATACACAGATATAGACACTACAGATACAGATACAGACACTACAGATACAGACACTACAGATACAGATACAGACACTACAGATACAGATACAGACACTACAGATACAGATACAGACAGATACAGATACAGACACTACAGATACAGATACAGACACTACAGATACAGATACAGATACAGACACTAAAGATACCTACAGATACAGATACAGACACTACAGATACAGATACAGACACTACAGATACAGACACTACAGATACAGACACTACAGATACAGACACTACAGATACAGATACAGACACTACAGATACAGATACACTACAGATACAGACACTACAGATACAGACACTACAGATACAGATACAGACACTACAGATACAGACAGACACTGGCAGATACAGATACAGACACTACAGATACAGATACAGACAGATACAGACATACAGATACAGATACAGACACTACAGATACAGATACAGACACTACAGATACAGATACAGACACTACAGATACAGATACTACACACTACAGATACAGATACCCAGACACTACAGATACAGATACAGATACAGATACAGACACTACAGATACAGATACAGATACAGACACTACAGATACAGACACTACAGATACAGATACAGACACACTACAGATACAGACACTACAGATACAGACACTACAGATACAGACACTACAGATACAGATACAGACACTACAGATACAGATACAGATACAGACACTACAGATACAGATACAGACACTACAGATACAGATACAGACACTACAGATACAGACACTACAGATACAGACACTACAGATACAGACACTACAGATACAGACACTACAGACATACAGATACAGACACACTACAGATACAGACACTACAGATACAGATACAGACACTACAGATACAGATACAGACACACAGATACAGATACAGACACTACAGATACAGATACAGACATACAGATACAGACACTACAGATACAGATACAGACACTACAGATACAGATACAGACACTACAGATACAGATACAGATACAGACACTACAGATACAGACACTACAGATACAGATACAGACACACAGATACAGACACATCACTGATACAGACACTACAGATACAGACACTACAGATACAGATACAGACACTACAGATACAGATACAGACACTACAGATACAGACTACAGACTACAGATACAGATACAGACATACAGATACAGACACTACAGATACAGACACTACAGACAGACTACAGATACAGATACAGATACTAGATACAGATACAGACACTACAGATACAGACACTACAGATACAGATACAGACACTACAGATACAGATACAGACAGATACAGATACAGACAGATACAGATACAGACACTACAGATACAGATACAGACACTACAGATACAGACAGACAGATACAGATACAGACACTACAGATACAGATACAGACACTACAGATACAGATACAGATACAGACTACAGATACAGACACTAAAGATACAGATACAGACATATACAGATACAGACATACAGATACAGACACTACAGATACAGACACACAGATACAGATACAGATACAGACATACAGATACAGATACAGACACTACAGATACAGATACAGACACTACAGATACAGATACAGATACAGATACAGATACAGACAGACAGATACAGACACTCACAGATACAGATACAGACACTAAAGATACAGACACTACATATACAGATAGACACTACAGATACAGACACAGATTTACAGATACAGATACAGACACTACAGATACAGACACTACAGATACAGACACTACAGATACAGATACACTACAGATACAGATACAGACAGATACAGACAACAGATACAGATACAGACAGATACAGATACAGACACTACAGACACAGATGCAGATACAGACACAGATACAGATACAGACACTACAGATATATACACTACAGATACAGACAACTGCACAGATACAGATACAGATACAGACACAGACAGATGCAGATACAGACACTACAGATACAGACACTACAGATACGAATACAGACACTACAGATACAGACACTACAGATACAGATACAGACACTACAGATACAGATACAGATACAGACACTACAGATACAGACACTACAGATATAGACAGACACTACAGATACAGATACAGACTACAGATACAGACAGATACAGATACAGACACTACAGATACAGATACAGACACTACAGATACAGATACAGATACAGACACTACAGATACAGATACAGATACAGACACAGGATACAGATACAGACACTACAGATACAGACACTACAGATACAGATACTACAGATACAGACACTAGACATACAGACATACAGATACAGATACAGACATACAGATACAGACACTACAGATACAGATACAGACACTACAGATACAGATATAGACACTACTACAGATACAGACTACAGACAGATACAGACACTACAGATACAGATACAGACACTACAGATTGGGTAAGACACTACAGATACAGATACAGGCACTACAGATACAGATACAGACACTACAGATACAGACACTACAGATACAGATACAGACACTACAGATACAGATAAAGACACTACAGATGCAGATACAGACACTACAGATACAGACACTAAGATACAGATACAGACACTACAGATACAGACACTACAGATACAGATACAGACATACAGATACTACGAATGCAGATATAGACACTACAGATACAGACATACAGACACTACAGATACAGACAGATACAGATACAGATACAGACACTACAGATACAGATACAGACACTACAGATAGTGGATGTAGACACTACAGATACAGACACTACTACAGATACAGACACTACAGATACAGATACAGATACAGACTACAGATACAGACACTACAGA
>NC_088407.1:4420026-4444616 GCF_034236695.1 Oncorhynchus nerka | reverse complement strand
CAGGTAACACACACACACACACACCCTGCTGCAGATAACACACACACACACACACACACACACACACCTGCTGCAGGTGACACACACACACACACCCTGCTGCAGGTAACACACACACACACACACACACACACACACACACACACACACACACACACACACACACTGCTGTAGGTAACACACACCCTGCTGCAGGTAACACACACACACACACACACACACCCTGCTGCAGGTAACACACACACACACACACCCTGCTGCAGGTAACACACACACACACACACACACACACACACACACACACACACACACACTGCTGTAGGTAACACACACCCTGCTGCAGGTAACACACACACACACACACCCTGCTGCAGGTAACACACACCCTGCTGCAGGTAACACACACACCCTGCTGCAGGTAACACACACACACACACACACCCTGCTGCAGGTAACACACACACACACACCCTGCTGCAGGTAACACACACACACACACCCTGCTGCAGGTAACACACACACACACACACCCTGCTGTAGGTAACACACACACACACACACACACACACCCTGGCTGCAGGTAACACACACACACACACACACACACACACCTGCTGTGTGGCACACACACACACACCCCGCTGCAGGTAACACACACACACATGGCACACACCCTGCTGCAGGTAACACACACACACACACACACACACACACACCCTGCTGCAGGTGCAACACACACACACACACACACACACACACACACACACACACACACACACACACACACCCTGCTGCAGGTAACACACACACACACACCCTGCTGTAGGTAACACACACCCTGCTGCAGGTAACACACACACACACACACACACTGCTGTAGGTAACACACACCCTGCTGCAGGTAACACACACACACACACACACACACCCTGCTGCAGGTAACACACACACACACACACACACACACACACACACACACACACACACACACACACACACACACACACACACACACACACACACACCCTGTTGTAGGTAACACACACCCTGCTGCAGGTAACACACACACACACACACACACACACACACACACACACACACACACACACACACCCTGCTGTAGGTAACACACACCCTGCTGTAGGTAACACACACACCCTGCTGTAGGTAACACACACCCTGCTGTAGGTAACACACACCCTGCTGTAGGTAACACACACACCCTGCTGTAGGTAACACACACCCTGCTGTAGGGAACACACACCCTGCTGTAGGGAACACACACCCTGCTGTAGGGAAAACACACCCTGCTGTAGGGAAAACACACCCTGCTGTAGGGAACACACACCCTGCTGTAGGGAACACACACCCTGCTGTAGGGAACACACCCTGCTGTAGGTAACACACACCCTGCTGTAGGTAACACACCCTGCTGTAGGTAACACACCCTGCTGTAGGTAACACACCCTGCTGTAGGTAACACACCCTGCTGTAGGTAACACACACCCTGCTGTAGGTAACACACACCCTGCTGTAGGTAAACACCCCTGCTGTAGGTAACACACCCTGCTGTAGGTAACACACCCTGCTGTAGGTAACACACCCTGCTGTAGGGAACACACACCCTGCTGTAGGGAACACACACCCTGCTGTAGGTAACACACCCTGCTGTAGGTAACACACCCTGCTGTAGGGAACACACCCTGCTGTAGGTAACACACCCTGCTGTAGGTAACACACCCTGCTGTAGGTAACACACACCCTGCTGTAGGTAACACACCCTGCTGTAGGTAACACACCCTGCTGTAGGGAACACACACCCTGCTGTAGGTAACACACGCCCTGCTGTAGGTAACACACACCCTGCTGTAGGTAACACACACCCTGCTGTAGGTAACACACACCCTGCTGTAGGGAACACACCCTGCTGTAGGGAACACACACCCTGCTGTAGGTAACACCCTGCTCTAGGGAACACACCCTGCTGTAGGTAACACACCCTGCTGTAGGTAACACACCCTGCTGTAGGAACACACCCTGCCGTAGGTAACACACCCTGCTGTAGGTAACACACCCTGCTGTAGGTAACACACCCTGCTGTAGGTAACACACCCTGCTGTAGGTAACACACCCTGCTGTAGGTAACACACCCTGCTGTAGGTAACACCCTGCTGTAGGTAACACACACCCTGCTGTAGGGAACACACACCCTGCTGTAGGTAACACACACCCTGCTGTAGGGAACACACACCCTGCTGTAGGTAACACACATCCTGCTGTAGGGAACACACACCCTGCTGTAGGGAACACACCCTGCTGTAGGTAACACACACCCTGGTGTAGGTAACACACACCCTGCTGTAGGTAACACACCCTGCTGTAGGTAACACACACCCTGCTGTAGGTTACACCCTGCTGTAGGTAACACACCCTGCTGTAGGTAACACACCCTGCTGTAGGTAACACACCCTGCTGTAGGTAACACACCCTGCTGTAGGTAACACACACCCTGCTGTAGGTAACACACACCCTGCTGTAGGTAACACACCCTGCTGTAGGGAACACACACCCTGCTGTAGGGAACACACACCCTGCTGTAGGGAACACACACCCTGCTGTAGGGAACACACCCTGCTGTAGGGAACACACACCCTGCTGTAGGTAACACACCCTGCTGTAGGGAACACACACCCTGCTGTAGGGAACACCCTGCTGTAGGTAACACACCCTGCTGTAGGGAACACACACCCTGCTGTACGGAACACACACCCTGCTGTAGGTAACACACACCCTGCTGTAGGTAACACACACCCTGCTGTAGGTAACACACCCTGCTGTAGGGAACACACACCCTGCTGTAGGGAACACACACCCTGCTGTAGGGAACACACACCCTGCTGTAGGGAACACACCCTGCTGTAGGGAACACACCCTGCTGTAGGGAACACACACCCTGCTGTAGGGAACACACACCCTGCTGTAGGGAACACACACCCTGCTGTAGGGAACACACACCCTGCTGTAGGGAACACACACCCTGCTGTATGGAACACACACCCTGCTGTAGGTAACACACACCCTGCTGTAGGGACACACACCCTGCTGTAGGTAACACACACCTGCTGTAGGGAACACACACCCTGCTGTAGGAACACACACCCTGCTGTAGGGACACACACCCTGCTGTAGGGAACACACCCTGCTGTAGGGAACACACACCCTGCTGTAGGTAACACACACCCTGCTGTAGGGAACACACACCCTGCTGTAGGGAACACACACCCTGCTGTAGGGAACACACACCCTGCTGTAGGGAACACACACCCTGCTGTAGGTAACACACCCTGCTGTAGAGAACACACCCTGCTGTAGGGAACACACCCTGCACACACCCTGTGTAGAGAACACACACCCTGCTGTAGGAACACACACCCTGCTGTAGGTAACACACACCCTGCTGTGGGACACACACACCCCTGCTGTGGGGGAACACACACCCTGCTGTGGGGACACACACCCTGCTGTGGGGAACACACACCCTGCTGTGGGGACACACGCCCTGCTGTGGGGACACACACCCTGCTGTAGGGAACACACACCCTGGCTGTGGGAACACACACCCTGCTGTAGGGACACACCCCTGCTGTAGGTAACACCCTGCTGTAGGGAACACACCCTGCTGTAGGGAACACACACCCTGCTGTAGGTAACACACACCCTGCTGTAGGGACACACACCCTGCTGTAGGAACACACACCCTGGTAGGGAACACACACCCTGCTGTGGGAACACACCCTGCTGTAGGGAACACACACCCTGCTGTAGGGAACACACACCCTGCTGTAGGGAACACCCTGCTGTAGGGAACACACCCTGCCCACACCTGTAGGGAACACACACCTGCTGTAGGGAACACACACCCTGCTGTAGGGAACACACACCCTGCTGTAGGGGAACACACACCCTGCTGTAGGGAACACACACCCTGCTGTAGGTAACACCCTGCTGTGTAGGGAACACACCTGCTGTAGGAACACACACCCCGCTGTAGGGAACACACCCTGCTGTAGGAACACACACCCTGCTGTAGGGAACACACACCCTGCTGTAGGGAGGTACACACACCCTGCTGTAGGTTACACCCTGCTGTAGGTAACACCCCTGCTGTAGGTAACACACCCTGCTGTAGGTAACACACCCTGCTGTAGGTAACACACTGCTGTAGGCAACACACACCCTGCTGTAGGCAACACACACCCTGCTGTAGGTAACACACCCTGAGGGAACACACACCCTGCTGTAGGGAACACACACCCTGCTGTAGGGAACACACCCTGCTGTAGGGAACACACACCCTGCTGTAGGTAACACACCCCTGCTGTAGGGAACACACACCCTGCTGTAGGGAACACCCTGCTGTAGGCACACACCCTGCTGTAGGGAACACACACCCTGCTGTAGGAACACACACCCTGCTGTGGGTAACACACCCTGCTGTGGGTAACACACACCCTGCTGTAGTGGAAACACACCCTGCTGTAGGGAACACACACCCTGCTGTAGACACCCTGCTGTGGAACAACACTGCTGTACACACACCCTGCTGTAGGGAACACACACCCTGTAGGTAACACCACCCCCTGCTGTGGGGAACACACACCCTGCTGTAGGGAACACACACCCTGCTGTGGGGAACACACACCCTGCTGTAGGGAACACACACCCTGCTGTGGGAACACACACCCTGCTGTAGGGAACACACACCCTGCTGTAGGGAACACACACACCCTGCTGTAGGGAACACACACCCTGCTGTGGGGAACACACACCCTGCTGTAGGGAACACACACCCTGCTGTGGGGACACACCCCTGCTGTAGGGACACACACACCCTGCTGTAGGGACACACACCCTGCTGTAGGTAACACACACCACCCTGCTGTAGGGAACACACACCCTGCTGTGAGACACACACCCTGCTGTGGTACCGAACAGCTGTAGGTAACACCACCCTGCTGTAGGGAACACACCCTGCTGCTGTAGGGAACACACACACCTGCTGTAGGGAACACACACCCTGCTGTAGGGAACACACACCCTGCTGTAGGTAACACACCCTGCTGTAGGGAAAACACCCTGCTGTAGGGAAAACACACCCTGCTGTAGGGAACACACACCCCTGCTGTAGGGAACACACACCCTGCTGTAGGGAACACACACCCTGCTGTAGGTAACACACACCCTGCTGTAGGTAACACACACCCTGCTGTAGGTAACACACCCTGCTGTAGGTAACACACCTGCTGTAGGTAACACACACCCTGAAACACACACCCTGCTGTAGGGAACACACACCCTGCTGTAGGGAACACACACCCTGCTGTAGGTAACACACCCTTCTGCTGTAGGAACACACACCCTGCTGTAGGGAACACACCCTGCTGTAGGGAACACACCCTGCTGTAGGGACACACACCCTGCTGTGGGGGACCACACCCTGCTGTAGGAACACACCCTTATGTAGGGAACACACCCTGCTGTGGGACACACGCCCTGCTGTAGGGAACACACACCCTGCTGTAGGGAACACACACCCTGCTGTAGGAACACACCCTGCTGTAGGGAACACACACCCTGCTGTAGGTAACACACCCTGCTGTAGGTAACACACACCCTGCTGTGGGTAACACACCCTGCTGTAGGGAACACACCCTGCTGTAGGTAACACACCCTGCTGTAGCTGGAACACACACCCTGCTGTAGGGAACACACACCTGCTGTAGGGAACACACACCCTGCTGTAGGGAACACACACCCTGCTGTAGGTAACACACCCTGCTGTAGGTAACACACCCTGCTGTGGGGAACACCCTGCTGTAGGAACACACAACACACCCTGCTGCACCCTGCTGTAACCACACACACACACACACACACACACACACACACACACACACCCCTGCTGTAGGTAACACACACCCTGCTGTAGGTAACACACACCCTGCTGTAGGTGGCACACACCCCTGCTGTAGGGAAACACACCCTGCTGTAGGTAACACACACCCTGCTGTAGGTAACACACACACCCTGCTGTAGGTAACACACACACCCTGCTGTAGGTAACACACACCCTGCTGTAGGGAACACACACCCTGCTGTAGGGAACACACACCCTGCTGTAGGGAACACACCCTGCTGTAGGGAACACACCCTGCTGTAGGTAACACACCCTGCTGTAGGTAACACACCCTGCTGTAGGTAACACACACCCTGCTGTAGGTAACACACCCTGCTGTAGGTAACACACACCCTGCTGTAGGTAACACACCCTGCTGTAGGTAACACACCCTGCTGTAGGTAACACACCCTGCTGTGGTAACTGCTGTAGGTAACACACCCTGCTGTAGGTAAATACACCCTGCTGTAGGTAACACACACCCTGCTGTAGGTAACACACCCTGCTGTAGGTAACACACCCTGCTGTAGGTAACACACACCCTGCTGTAGGTAACACACCCTGCTGTAGGTAACACACACCCTGCTGTAGGGAACACACCCTGCTGTAGGGAACACACCCTGCTGTAGGTAACACACCCTGCTGTAGGTAACACACACCCTGCTGTAGGTAACACACCCTGCTGTAGGTATCATACCCTGCTGTAGGTAACACACCCTGCTGTAGGTAACACACCCTGCTGTACACACCCTGCCAGGGGACACCCCTGCTGTAGGTAACACACACCCTGCTGTAGGTAACACACCCTGCTGTAGGTAACACACCCTGCTGTAGGTAACACACCCTGCTGTAGGTAACACACCCTGCTGTAGGTAACACACCCTGCTGTAGGGAACACACACCCTGCTGTAGGGAACACACACCCTGCTGTAGGTAACACACCCTGCTGTAGGTAACACACCCTGCTGTAGGTAACACACCCTGCTGTAGGTAACACACACCCTGCTGTAGGTAACACACCCTGCTGTAGGTAACACACCCTGCTGTAGGGAACACACACCCTGCTGTAGGTAACACACGCCCTGCTGTAGGTAACACACACCCTGCTGTAGGTAACACACCCTGCTGTAGGTAACACACCCTGTAGGGAACACACACCCTGCTGTAGGGAACACACACCCTGCTGTAGGTAACACACCCTGCTGTAGGGAACACACCCTGCTGTAGGTAACACACCCTGCTGTAGGTAACACACCCTGCTGTAGGGAACACACCCTGCTGTAGGTAACACACCCTGCTGTAGGTAACACACCCTGCTGTAGGTAACACACCCTGCTGTAGGTAACACACCCTGCTGTAGGTAACACACCCTGCTGTAGGTAACACCCTGCTGTAGGTAACACACACCCTGCTGTAGGGAACACACACCCTGCTGTAGGTAACACACACCCTGCTGTAGGGAACACACACCCTGCTGTAGGTAACACACATCCTGCTGTAGGGAACACACACCCTGCTGTAGGGAACACACCCTGCTGTAGGTAACACACACCCTGCTGTAGGTAACACACCCTGCTGTAGGTAACACACACCCTGCTGTAGGTTACACCCTGCTGTAGGTAACACACCCTGCTGTAGGTAACACACCCTGCTGTAGGTAACACACCCTGCTGTAGGTAACACACCCTGCTGTAGGTAACACACACCCTGCTGTAGGTAACACACACCCTGCTGTAGGTAACACACCCTGCTGTAGGGAACACACACCCTGCTGTAGGGAACACACACCCTGCTGTAGGGAACACACCCTGCTGTAGGGAACACACACCCTGCTGTAGGTAACACACACCCTGCTGTGGGAACACACACCCTGCTGTAGGAACACCCTGCTGTAGGGAACACACCCTGCTGTGGGGACACACACCCTGCTGTAGGAACACACACCCTGCTGTAGGTAACACACCCTGCTGTAGGTAACACACACCCTGCTGTAGGTAACACACCCTGCTGTAGGAACACACACCCTGCTGTAGGGAACACACACCCTGCTGTAGGGAACACACACCCTGCTGTAGGGAACACACCCTGCTGTAGGGAACACACCCTGCTGTAGGGAACACACCCTGCTGTAGGTAACACACACCCTGCTGTAGGGAACACACACCCTGCTGTGGGAACACACACCCTGCTGTAACACACAAACCCTGCTGTAGGGAACACACACCTGCTGTAGGGAACACACACCCTGCTGTAGGGAACACACACCCTGCTGTAGGGAACACACACCCTGCTGTAGGGAACACACACCCTGCTGTAGGGAACACACACCCTGCTGTAGGTAACACACCCTGCTGTAGGTAACACACACCCTGCTGCAGGTAACACACACACACACACACACACACACACACACACACACACACACACACACACCCTGCTGTAGGTAACACACACCCTGCTGTAGGTAACACACACCCTGCTGTAGGTAACACACACCCTGCTGTAGGTAACACACACACCCTGCTGTAGGTAACACACACCCTGCTGTAGGTAACACACACCCTGCTGTAGGTAACACACACCTGCTGTAGGTAACACACACCCTGGGTGTAGGGAACACACACCCTGCTGTAGGGAACACACACCCTGCTGTAGGGAAAACACACCCTGCTGTAGGGAAAACACACCCTGCTGTAGGGAACACACACCCTGCTGTAGGGAACACACACCCTGCTGTAGGGAACACACCCTGCTGTAGGTAACACACACCCTGCTGTAGGTAACACACCCTGCTGTAGGTAACACACACCCTGCTGTAGGTAACACACCCTGCTGTAGGTAACACACCCTGCTGTAGGGAACACACACCCTGCTGTAGGGACACACCCTGCTGTAGGTAACACCACCCTGCTGTAGGAACACACCCTGCTGTAGGTAACACACCCTGCTGTAGGTAACACACACCCTGTAGTAACACACCCTGCTGTAGGTAACACACAGGGAACACACCCCTGCTGTAGGGAACACACAACACACCTGCTGTAGGTAACACACACCTGCTGTAGGTAACACACCCTGCTGTAGGTATCATACCCTGCTGTAGGTAACACACACCTGCTGTAGGGACACACCCTGCTGTAGGTACACCCCCATGCTGTAGGTAACACACCCTGCTGTAGGTAACACACACCCTGCTGTAGGTAAACACACCCTGCTGTAGGTAACACACCCTGCTGTAGGGAACACACACCCTGCTGTAGGGAACACACACCCTGCTGTAGGGAACACACACCCACACCCTGCTGTAGGGAACACACCCTGCTGTAGGTAACACACCCTGCTGTAGGTAACACACACCCTGCTGTAGGTAACACACCCTGCTGTAGGTAACACACCCTGCTGTAGGGAACACACACCCTGCTGTAGGTAACACACGCCCTGCTGTAGGTAACACACACCCTGCTGTAGGAACACACACCTGCTGTAGGTAACACACACCCTGCTGTAGGGAACACACACCCTGCTGTAGGGAACACACCCCTGCTGTAGGTAACACACCCTGCTGTAGGGAACACACCCTGCTGTAGGTAACACACCCTGGGTAACACACACCCTGCTGTAGGAACACACCCTGCTGGGAACACACCCTGCCGTAGGTTACACACCTGCTGTAGGTAACACACCCTGCTGTAGGTAACACACCCTGCTGTAGGTAACACACCCTGCTGTAGGTAACACCCCTGCTGCAGGGGTAACACACACCCTGCTGTAGGAACACACCCTGCTGTAGGTAACACACACCCTGCTGTAGGGAACACACACCCTGCTGTAGGTAACACACCCTGCTGTAGGGAACACACCCTGCTGTAGGGACACCCTGCTGTAGGTAACACACCCTGCTGTAGGTAACACACCCTGCTGTAGGTAACACACACCCTGCTGTAGGTTACACCCTGCTGTAGGTAACACCCTGCTGTAGGTAACACACCCTGTTGCAGGGTAACACACACACACCCTGCTGTAGGTAACACACACCCTGCTGTAGGTAACAACACCCTGCTGTAGGACACACCCTGCTGTAGGGAACACACCCTGCTGTAGGGAACACACACCCTGCTGTAGGGAACACACCCTGCTGTAGGGAACACACACCCTGCTGTAGGTAACACACCCTGCTGTAGGGAACACACACCCTGCTGTAGGGAACACCCTGCTGTAGGTAACACACCCTGCTGTAGGGAACACACACCCTGCTGTACGGAACACACACCCTGCTGTAGGTAACACACACCCTGCTGTAGGTAACACACACCCTGCTGTAGGTAACACACCCTGCTGTAGGGAACACACACCCTGCTGTAGGGAACACACACCCTGCTGTAGGGAACACACACCCTGCTGTAGGGAACACACCCTGCTGTAGGGAACACACCCTGCTGTAGGGAACACACACCCTGCTGTAGGTAACACACACCCTGCTGTAGGGAACACACACCCTGCTGTAGGGAACACACACCCTGCTGTAGGGAACACACACCCTGCTGTAGGGAACACACACCCTGCTGTAGGGAACACACACCCTGCTGTAGGGAACACACACCCTGCTGTAGGTAACACACACCCTGCTGTAGGGAACACACACCCTGCTGTAGGTAACACACACCCTGCTGTAGGGAACACACACCCTGCTGTAGGGAACACACACCCTGCTGTAGGGAACACACACCCTGCTGTAGGGAACACACCCTGCTGTAGGGAACACACACCCTGCTGTAGGTAACACACACCCTGCTGTAGGGAACACACACCCTGCTGTAGGGAACACACACCCTGCTGTAGGGAACACACACCCTGCTGTAGGGAACACACACCCTGCTGTAGGGAACACACCCACACCCTGCTGTAGGGAACACACACCCTGCTGTGAGAACACACACCCTGCTGAAACACACACCCTGCTGTAGGGAACACACACCCTGCTGTAGGTAACACACACCCTGCTGTAGGACACACACCCTGCTGTAGGGAACACACACCCTGCTGTAGGGAACACACACCCTGCTGTAGGGAACACACACCCTGCTGTAGGAACACACACCCTGCTGTAGGGAACACACACCCTGCTGTAGGGAACACACACCCTGCTGTAGGTAACACCCTGCTGTAGGGAACACACCCCTGCTGTAGGGAACACACACCCTGCTGTAGGAACACACACCCTGCTGTAGGGAACACACACCCTGCTGTAGGGGAACACACCCTGCTGTAGGGAACACACCCTGCTGTAGGGAACACACACCCTGCTGTAGGGAACACACACCCTGCTGTAGGGAACACACACCCTGCTGTAGGTAACACCCTGCTGTAGGGAACACACCCTGCCGTAGGGAACACACACCCTGCTGTAGGGAACACACACCCTGCTGTAGGGAACACACACCCTGCTGTAGGGAACACACACCCTGCTGTAGGGAACACACACCCTGCTGTAGGGAACACACACCCTGTAGGTAACACACCTGTTGTAGGGAACACACACCTGCTGTAGGGAACACACACCCTGCTGCTGTAGGGAACACACACCCTGCTGTAGGGAACACACACCCTGCTGTAGGGAACACACACCCTGCTGTAGGGAACACACACCCTGCTGTAGGGAACACACCCTGCTGTAGGGAACACACACCCTGCTGTAGGGAACACACACCCTGCTGTGTAGGGAACACACACCCTGCTGTAGGGAACACACACCCTGCTGTAGGAACACACACCCTGCTGTAGGGAACACACACCCTGCTGTAGGTAACACACACCCTGCTGTAGGGAACACACACCCTGCTGTAGGGAACACACACCCTGCTGTGCAGGAAACACACACCACACTGTACACACACCACTGCACACACAACACACCCCTGCTGTAGGTAACACACACCCTGCTGTAGGAACACACACCCTGCTGTAGGGAACACACACCTGCTGTAGGGAAACACACCCTGCTGTAGGGAACACACACCCTGCTGTAGGGAACACACACCTGCTGTAGGGAACACACCCTGCTGTAGGAACACACCCTGCTGTGGTAACACACCCTGCTGTAGGTAACACACACCCTGCTGTAGGTAACACACCCTGCTGTAGGTAACACACCCTGCTGTAGGTAACACACCCTGCTGTAGGTAACACACCCTGCTGTAGGGAACACACACCCTGCTGTAGGTAACACACCCTGGGTAACACACACCCTGCTGTAGGGAACACACCCTGCTGTAGGTAACACACCCCTGCTGTAGGTAACACACCCTGTGTAGGTAACACACACCCTGCTGTAGGTAACACACACCCTGCTGTAGGGTGCTGTAGGTAACACACCCCTGCTGTAGGGAACACACCCTGCTGTAGGGAACACACCCTGCTGTAGGGAACACACACCCTGCTGTAGGTAACACACCCTGCTGTAGGTATCATACCCTGCTGTAGGGAACACACCCTGCTGTAGGTAACACACCCTGCTGTAGGTAACACACACCCTGCTGTAGGTAACACACCCTGCTGTAGGGAACACCCTGCTGTAGGTACACCCTGCTGTAGGTACACACACCCTGCTGTAGGTAACACACACCCTGCTGTAGGGAACACACCCTGCTGTAGGGAACACACACCCTGCTGTAGGTAACACACCCTGCTGTAGGTAACACACCCTGCTGTAGGTAACACACACCCTGCTGTAGGTAACACACCCTGTAACACACCTGCTGTAGAACACACACACACCCTGCTGTAGGTAAACACCCTGCTGTAGGGAACACACCCTGCTGTAGGTAACACACACCCTGCTGTAGGTAACACACACCCTGCTGCACACACCCTGCTGTAGGTAACACACACCCTGCTGTAGGGAACACACACCCTGCTGTAGGGAACACACACCCTGCTGTAGGAACACACCCTGCTGTAGGGAACACACAGGTAACACACCCTGCTGTAGGTAACACACCCTGCTGTAGGGAACACACCTGCTGTAGGTAACACACCCTGCTGTAGGTAACACACCCTGCTGTAGGTAACACACCCTGCTGTAGGTAACACACCCTGCTGTAGTAACACCCTGCTGTAGGGAACACACCCTGCTGTAGGGAACACACACCCTGCTGTAGGTAACACACACCCCTGCTGTAGGAACACACACCCTGCTGTAGGTAACACACATCCTGCTGTAGGGAACACACACCCTGCTGTAGGGAACACACCCTGCTGTAGGTAACACACACCCTGCTGTAGGTAACACACACCCTGCTGTAGGTAACACACCCTGCTGTAGGTAACACACACCCTGCTGTAGGTTACACCCTGCTGTAGGTAACACACCCTGCTGTAGGTAACACACCCTGCTGTAGGTAACACACCCTGCTGTAGGTAACACACCCTGCTGTAGGTAACACACACCCTGCTGTAGGTAACACACCCTGCTGTAGGTAACACACACCCTGCTGTAGGTAACACACCCTGCTGTACGGAACACACACCCTGCTGTAGGGAACACACACCCTGCTGTAGGGAACACACACCCTGCTGTAGGGAACACACCCTGCTGTAGGGAACACACACCCTGCTGTAGGTAACACACCCTGCTGTAGGGAACACACACCCTGCTGTAGGGAACACCCTGCTGTAGGTAACACACCCTGCTGTAGGGAACACACACCCTGCTGTACGGAACACACACCCTGCTGTAGGTAACACACACCCTGCTGTAGGTAACACACACCCTGCTGTAGGTAACACACCCTGCTGTAGGGAACACACACCCTGCTGTAGGGAACACACACCCTGCTGTAGGGAACACACACCTGCTGTAGGGAACACACCCTGCTGTAGGGAACACACCCTGCTGTAGGAACACACACCCTGCTGTAGGGTAACACACACCCTGCTGTAGGAACACACACCCTGCTGTAGGGAACACACCCTGCTGTAGGGAACACACACCCCTGCTGTAGGGAACACACACCCTGCTGTAGGTAACACACCCTGCTGTAGAGAACACACCCTGCTGTAGGGAACACACACCCTGCTGTAGGGAACACACACCCTGCTGTAGAGAACACACACCCTGCTGTAGGGAACACACACCCTGCTGTAGGTAACACACACCCTGCTGTAGGTAACACACACCCTGCTGTAGGGAACACACACCCTGCTGTAGGGAACACACACCCTGCTGTAGGGAACACACACCCTGCTGTAGGGAACACACACCCTGCTGTAGGGAACACACACTGCTGTAGGGAACACACACCCTGCTGTAGGGAACACACACCCTGCTGTAGGGAACACACCCTGCTGTAGGGAACACACACCCTGCTGTAGGTAACACACACCCTGCTGTAGGGAACACACACCCTGCTATAGGGAACACACACCCTGCTGTAGGGAACACACACCCTGCTGTAGGGAACACACACCCTGCTGTAGGGAACACACCTGCTGTAGGGAACACACACCCTGGAAACACACACCCTGCTGTAGGTAACACACCCTGCTGTAGGGAACACACACCCTGCTGTAGGGAACACACACCCTGCTGTAGGGAACACACACCCTGCTGTAGGGAACACACACCCTGCTGTAGGGAACACACACCCTGCTGTAGGTAACACCCTGCTGTAGGGAACACACCCTGCTGTAGGGAACACACACCCTGCTGTAGGGAACACACACCCTGCTGTAGGGAACACACACCCTGCTGTAGGGAACACACACCCTGCTGTAGGGAACACACACCCTGCTGTAGGGAACACACACCCTGCTGTAGGGAACACACACCCTGCTGTAGGGAACACACACCCTGCTGTAGGGAACACACACCCTGCTGTAGGGAACACACACCCTGCTGTAGGTAACACACACCCTGCTGTAGGGAACACACACCCTGCTGTAGGGAACACACACACACACACCCTGCTGTAGGGAACACACACCCTGCTGTAGGGAACACCCTGCTGTAGGGAACACACACCTGCTGTAGGGAACACCCTGCTGTAGGGAACACACCTGCTGTAGGAACACACACCCTGCTGTGTAGGGAACACACACCCTGCTGTAGGTAACACACACCCTGCTGTAGGGAACACACACCTGCTGTAGGGAACACACACCCCTGCTGTAGGGAACACACACCCTGCTGTAGGGAACACACCCTGCTGTAGGAACACACACCCTGCTGTAGGAACACACACCCTGCTGTAGGGAACACACACCTGCTGTAGGAACACACACCCTGCTGTAGGAACACACACCCTGCTGTAGGGAACACCCTGCTGTAGGGAACACACACCCTGCTGTAGGGAACACACACCCTGCTGTAGGGAACACACACCCTGCTGTAGGGAACACACCCCTGCTGTAGGGAACACACACCCTGCTGTAGGTAAACACACACCCTGCTGTAGGTAACACACCCCTGCTGTAGGGAACACACCCCTGCTGTAGGGAACACACACCTGCTGTAGGAACACACACCCTGCTGTAGGGAACACACACCCTGCTGTAGGGAACACACACCCTGCTGTAGGGAACACACACCCTGCTGTAGGGAACACACACCCTGCTGTAGGGAACACACACCCTGCTGTAGGGAACACCCTGCTGTAGGGAACACACACCCTGCTGTAGGGAACACACACCCTGCTGTAGGGAACACCCTGCTGTAGGGAACACCCTGCTGTAGGGAACACACCCTGCTGTAGGGAACACACCCTGCTGTAGGGAACACACACCCTGCTGTAGGGAACACCCTGCTGTAGGGAACACACCCTGCTGTAGGGAACACACACCCTGCTGTAGGGAACACACACCCTGCTGTAGGGAACACCCTGCTGTAGGGAACACACACCCTGCTGTAGGGAACACCCTGCTGTAGGGAACACACACCCTGCTGTAGGGAACACCCTGCTGTAGGGAACACACACCCTGCTGTAGGGAACACCCTGCTGTAGGGAACACACACCCTGCTGTAGGGAACACACACCCTGCTGTAGGGAACACACACCCTGCTGTAGGGAACACACACCCTGCTGTAGGGAACACACACCCTGCTGTAGGGAACACACCCTGCTGTAGGGAACACACACCCTGCTGTAGGTAACACACACCCTGCTGTAGGGAACACACACCCTGCTATAGGGAACACACACCCTGCTGTAGGGAACACACACCCTGCTGTAGGGAACACACACCCTGCTGTAGGGAACACACACCCTGCTGTAGGGAACACACACCCTGCTGTAGGGAACACACACCCTGCTGTAGGTAACACACCCTGCTGTAGGGAACACACACCCTGCTGTAGGGAACACACACCCTGCTGTAGGGAACACACACCCTGCTGTAGGGAACACACACCCTGCTGTAGGTAACACCCTGCTGTAGGGAACACACCCTGCTGTAGGGAACACACACCCTGCTGTAGGGAACACACACCCTGCTGTAGGGAACACACACCCTGCTGTAGGGAACACACACCCTGCTGTAGGGAACACACACCCTGCTGTAGGGAACACACACCCTGCTGTAGGGAACACACACCCTGCTGTAGGGAACACACACCCTGCTGTAGGGAACACACACCCTGCTGTAGGGAACACACACCCTGCTGTAGGTAACACACACCCTGCTGTAGGGAACACACACCCTGCTGTAGGGAACACACACCCTGCTGTAGGGAACACACACCCTGCTGTAGGGAACACACACCCTGCTGTAGGGAACACCCTGCTGTAGGGAACACACACCCTGCTGTAGGGAACACACACCCTGCTGTAGGGAACACACCCTGCTGTAGGGAACACACACCCTGCTGTAGGGAACACACACCCTGCTGTAGGTAACACACACCCTGCTGTAGGGAACACACACCCTGCTGTAGGGAACACACACCCTGCTGTAGGGAACACACACCCTGCTGTAGGGAACACACCCTGCTGTAGGGAACACACACCCTGCTATAGGGAACACACACCCTGCTGTAGGGAACACACACCCTGCTGTAGGGAACACACACCCTGCTGTAGGGAACACACACCCTGCTGTAGGGAACACACCCTGCTGTAGGGAACACACACCCTGCTGTAGGGAACACACACCCTGCTGTAGGGAACACACACCCTGCTGTAGGGAACACACACCCTGCTGTAGGGAACACACACCCTGCTGTAGGTAACACACACCCTGCTGTAGGTAACACACACCCTGCTGTAGGGAACACACACCCTGCTGTAGGGAACACACACCCTGCTGTAGGGAACACACACCCTGCTGTAGGGAACACACACCCTGCTGTAGGGAACACACACCCTGCTGTAGGGAACACACACCCTGCTGTAGGGAACACACACCCTGCTGTAGGGAACACACACCCTGCTGTAGGGAACACCCTGCTGTAGGGAACACACACCCTGCTGTAGGGAACACACACCCTGCTGTAGGGAACACCCTGCTGTAGGGAACACCCTGCTGTAGGGAACACACCCTGCTGTAGGGAACACACCCTGCTGTAGGGAACACACACCCTGCTGTAGGGAACACCCTGCTGTAGGGAACACACCCTGCTGTAGGGAACACACACCCTGCTGTAGGGAACACACACCCTGCTGTAGGGAACACCCTGCTGTAGGGAACACACACCCTGCTGTAGGGAACACCCTGCTGTAGGGAACACACACCCTGCTGTAGGGAACACCCTGCTGTAGGGAACACACACCCTGCTGTAGGGAACACCCTGCTGTAGGGAACACACACCCTGCTGTAGGGAACACCCTGCTGTAGGGAACACCCTGCTGTAGGGAACACACACCCTGCTGTAGGGAACACCCTGCTGTAGGGAACACACACCCTGCTGTAGGGAACACACACCCTGCTGTAGGGAACACACACCCTGCTGTAGGGAACACACACCCTGCTGTAGGGAACACACACCCTGCTGTAGGGAACACACACCCTGCTGTAGGGAAATACACACCCTGTGTAGGAACACACACCCTGCTGTAGGGAACACCCTGCTGTAGGGAACACACCCTGCTGTAGGTAACACACACCCTGCTGTAGGGAACACACACCCTGCTGTAGGTAACACACACCCTGCTGTAGGGAACACACACCCTGCTGTAGGGAACACACCCTGCTGTAGGGAACACACACCCTGCTGTAGGGAACACACCCTGCTGTAGGGAACACACACCCTGCTGTAGGGAACACACACCCTGCTGTAGGGAACACACACCCTGCTGTAGGGAACACACACCCTGCTGTAGGGAACACCCTGCTGTAGGGAACACACACCCTGCTGTAGGGAACACACACCCTGCTGTAGGGAACACACACCCTGCTGTAGGGAACACCCTGCTGTAGGGAACACACACCCTGCTGTAGGGAACACCCTGCTGTAGGGAACACACCCTGCTGTAGGTAACACACACCCTGCTGTAGGGAACACACACCCTGCTGTAGGTAACACACACCCTGCTGTAGGGAACACACACCCTGCTGTAGGGAACACACCCTGCTGTAGGGAACACACACCCTGCTGTAGGGAACACACCCTGCTGTAGGGAACACACACCCTGCTGTAGGGAACACACACCCTGCTGTAGGGAACACACACCCTGCTGTAGGGAACACACACCCTGCTGTAGGGAACACACACCCTGCTGTAGGGAACACACACCCTGCTGTAGGGAACACACACCCTGCTGTAGGGAACACACACCCTGCTGTAGGGAACACCCTGCTGTAGGGAACACCCTGCTGTAGGGAACACACCCTGCTGTAGGGAACACACCCTGCTGTAGGGAACACACCCTGCTGTAGGGAACACACACCCTGCTGTAGGGAACACCCTGCTGTAGGGAACACCCTGCTGTAGGGAACACACCCTGCTGTAGGGAACACACACCCTGCTGTAGGGAACACACACCCTGCTGTAGGGAACACCCTGCTGTAGGGAACACACACCCTGCTGTAGGGAACACCCTGCTGTAGGGAACACACACCCTGCTGTAGGGAACACCCTGCTGTAGGGAACACACCCTGCTGTAGGGAACACACCCTGCTGTAGGGAACACCCTGCTGTAGGGAACACACCCTGCTGTAGGGAACACACCCTGCTGTAGGGAACACACCCTGCTGTAGGGAACACACACCCTGCTGTAGGGAACACACACCCTGCTGTAGGGATATATATATGTATATATATATATATATGTGTTTTAAATATGTTTTCATGAAAAGTGTTGGTTTGGAGATGGTTTAAGCGAAAGGTTTGCTGGTATGGCATCACCGTAACAGAATGATTAACTCATGGGTCACAGACATTCAGGTCAGTGACGACTCCTGGTCGTTCAGTGTTAAGATGCAGCTGGACTGCCCTCTAGTTGGCATTTAGAAGGCAAACAGGACACAGCAAAATACATTCATTTGGTGGCTTCCATCAAAACAATGACAATTTGTTGTTGTTGTTGTTGAATATTAACCCTATGTTAACCCCCTCCCTCACCTCTCCCTCCCTCTCCCCCTCTGTCCCGTTCTCCCACTTCTTCCTCCCCTCACCTCTCCTCCCACTTCTTCCTCCCCTCACCTCTCACTCCCTCACCCCCAGGATCAGGAGGAGACTCTGCAGGAGCTGAAGAGGAGGATGGGGGAGGTGCAGAGAGAGAGGGAGAGAGACGGGGAGGCACTACGACGTCAGACCAGCGAACTGGGCTACATCACAGAGAGAGAGGAGAGAATGAAGAAAGAACTAGAGGTGAGGGAGGGAGGGAGAAACCAACAGAACCATCCTAGAGAGAGTCAACACTCTAGAAACAAACATAGAACCATCCTAGAGAGAGTCAACACTCTAGAAACCAACATAGAACCATCCTACAGGAAGTCAACACCCTAGAAACCAACATAGAACCATCCTAGAGAGTCAACCCTCTAGAAACCAACATAGAACCATCCTAGAGAGTCAACACTCTAGAAACCAACATAGAACCATCCTAGAGAGAGTCAACACTCTAGAAACCAACATAGAACCATCCTAGAGAGTCAACACTCTAGAAACCAACATAGAACCATCCTAGAGAGTCAACACTCTAGAAACCAACATAGAACCATCCTAGAGAGTCAACACTCTAGAAACCAACATAGAACCATCCTAGAGAGTCAACACTATAGAAACCAACATAGAACCATCCTAGAGAGTAAACACTCTAGAAACCAACATAGAACCATCCTAGAGAGTCAACCCTCTAGAAACCAACATAGAACCATCCTACAGAGAGTCAACACTAGAAACCAATATAGAACCATCCTAGAGAGAGTCAACACTAGAAACCAATATAGAACCATCCTAGAGAGAGTCAACACTCTAGAAACCAACATAGAACCATCCTACAGAGAGTCAACCCTCTAGAAACCAACATAGAACCATCCTAGAGAGAGTCAACACTCTAGAAACCAACATAGAAACATCCTAGAGAGAGTCAACACTCTAGAAACCAACATAGAACCATCCTAGAGAGAGTCAACACTCTAGAGACCAACATAGAACCATCCTAGAGAGAGTCAACACTCTAGAAACCAACATAGAACCATCCTAGAGAGAGTCAACACTCTAGAGACCAACATAGAACCATCCTAGAGAGAGTCAACACTCTAGAAACCAATATAGAACCATCCTAGAGAGAGTCAACACTCTAGAAACCAACATAGAACCATCCTAGAGAGAGTCAACACTCTAGAAACCAACATAGAACCATCATAGAGAGTCAACACTCTAGAAACCAACATAGAACCATCCTAGAGAGTCAAGACTCTAGAAACCAATATAGAACCATCCTACAGAGAGTCAACACTCTAGAAACCAACATAGAACCATCCTAGAGAGTCAAGACTCTAGAAACCAACATAGAACCATCATAGAGAGTCAACACTCTAGAAACCAACATAGAACCATCCTAGAGAGAGTCAACACTCTAGAAACCAACATAGAACCATCCTAGAGAGAGTCAACACTCTAGAAACCAATATAGAACCATCCTACAGAGAGTCAACACTCTATAAACCAACATAGAACCATCCTAGAGAGTCAAGACTCTAGAAACCAACATAGAACCATCCTAGAGAGAGTCAACACTCTAGAAACCAACATAGAACCATCCTAGAGAGAGTCAACACTCTAGAAACCAACATAGAACCATCCTAGAGAGTCAACACTCTAGAAACCAACTTAGAACCATCCTAGAGAGTCAAGACTCTAGAAACCAATATAGAACCATCCTACAGAGAGTCAACACTCTAGAAACCATCATAGAACCATCCTAGAGAGTCAAGACTCTAGAAACCAACATAGAACCATCATAGAGAGTCAACACTCTAGAAACCAACATAGAACCATCCTAGAGAGTCAAGACTCTAGAAACCAACATAGAACCATCATAGAGAGTCAACACTCTAGAAACCAACATAGAACCATCCTAGAGAGAGTCAACACTCTAGAAACCAACATAGAACCATCCTAGAGAGAGTCAACACTCTAGAAACCAATATAGAACCATCCTACAGAGAGTCAACACTCTAGAAACCAACATAGAACCATCCTAGAGAGTCAAGACTCTAGAAACCAACATAGAACCATCATAGAGAGTCAAGACTCTAGAAACCAACATAGAACCATCATAGAGAGTCAACACTCTAGAAACCAACATAGAACCATCCTAGAGAGAGTCAACACTCTAGAAACCAATATAGAACCATCCTAGAGAGAGTCAACACTCTAGAAACCAACATAGAAACATCCTAGAGAGAGTCAACACTCTAGAAACCAACATAGAACCATCCTAGAGAGAGTCAACACTCTAGAAACCAATATAGAACCATCCTAGAGAGAGTCAACACTCTAGAAACCAACATAGAACCATCCTAGAGAGAATCAACACTCTAGAAACCAACATAGAACCATCCTAGAGAGAGTCAACACTCTAGAAACCAATATAGAAAATCCAAGAGAGTCAACACCTTTAGAAACCAACATAGAACCATCCTAGAGAGTCAAGACTCTAGAAACCAACATAGAACCATCCTAGAGAGTCAACACTCTAGAAACCAACATAGAACCATCCTAGAGAGTCAAGACTCTAGAAACCAACATAGAACCATCCTAGAGAGTCAACACTCTAGAAACCAACATAGAACCATCCTAGAGAGTCAAGACTCTAGAAACCAACATAGAACCATCATAGAGAGTCAAGACTCTAGAAACCAACATAGAACCATCCTAGAGAGAGTCAACACTCTAGAAACCAACATAGAACCATCCTAGAGAGAGTCAACACTCTAGAAACCAACATAGAACCATCCTAGAGAGTCAACACTCTAGAAACCAACTTAGAACCATCCTAGAGAGTCAAGACTCTAGAAACCAATATAGAACCATCCTACAGAGAGTCAACACTCTAGAAACCATCATAGAACCATCCTAGAGAGTCAAGACTCTAGAAACCAACATAGAACCATCATAGAGAGTCAACACTCTAGAAACCAACATAGAACCATCCTAGAGAGAGTCAACACTCTAGAAACCAACATAGAACCATCCTAGAGAGAGTCAACACTCTAGAAACCAATATAGAACCATCCTACAGAGAGTCAACACTCTATAAACCAACATAGAACCATCCTAGAGAGTCAAGACTCTAGAAACCAACATAGAACCATCATAGAGAGTCAAGACTCTAGAAACCAACATAGAACCATCCTAGAGAGAGTCAACACTCTAGAAACCAACATAGAACCATCCTAGAGAGAGTCAACACTCTAGAAACCAACATAGAACCATCCTAGAGAGTCAACACTCTAGAAACCAACTTAGAACCATCCTAGAGAGTCAAGACTCTAGAAACCAATATAGAACCATCCTACAGAGAGTCAACACTCTAGAAACCATCATAGAACCATCCTAGAGAGTCAAGACTCTAGAAACCAACATAGAACCATCATAGAGAGTCAACACTCTAGAAACCAACATAGAACCATCCTAGAGAGTCAAGACTCTAGAAACCAACATAGAACCATCATAGAGAGTCAACACTCTAGAAACCAACATAGAACCATCATAGAGAGAGTCAACACTCTAGAAACCAACATAGAACCATCCTAGAGAGAGTCAACACTCTAGAAACCAATATAGAACCATCCTACAGAGAGTCAACACTCTAGAAACCAACATAGAACCATCCTAGAGAGTCAAGACTCTAGAAACCAACATAGAACCATCCTAGAGAGTCAAGACTCTAGAAACCAACATAGAACCATCCTAGAGAGTCAACACTCTAGAAACCAACATAGAACCATCCTAGAGAGTCAAGACTCTAGAAACCAACATAGAACCATCATAGAGAGTCAAGACTCTAGAAACCAACATAGAACCATCCTAGAGAGAGTCAACACTCTAGAAACCAACATAGAACCATCCTAGAGAGAGTCAACACTCTAGAAACCAACATAGAACCATCCTAGAGAGTCAACACTCTAGAAACCAACTTAGAACCATCCTAGAGAGTCAAGACTCTAGAAACCAACATAGAACCATCCTACAGAGAGTCAACACTCTAGAAACCATCATAGAAACCTAGAGAGTCAAGACTAGAAACCAAACATAGAACCATCATAGAGAGTCAACACTCTAGAAACCAACATAGAACCATCCTAGAGAGTCAAGACTCTAGAAACCAACATAGAACCATCATAGAGAGTCAACACTCTAGAAACCAACATAGAACCATCCTAGAGAGAGTCAACACTCTAGAAACCAACATAGAACCATCATAGAGAGTCAAGACTCTAGAAACCAACATAGAACCATCATAGAGAGTCAACACTCTAGAAACCAACATAGAACCATCCTAGAGAGAGTCAACACTCTAGAAACCAATATAGAACCATCCTAGAGAGAGTCAACACTCTAGAAACCAACATAGAAACATCCTAGAGAGAGTCAACACTCTAGAAACCAACATAGAACCATCCTAGAGAGAGTCAACACTCTAGAAACCAATATAGAACCATCCTAGAGAGAGTCAACACTCTAGAAACCAACATAGAACCATCCTAGAGAGAATCAACACTCTAGAAACCAACATAGAACCATCCTAGAGAGAGTCAACACTCTAGAAACCAATATAGAACAATCCTACAGAGAGTCAACACTCTAGAAACCAACATAGAACCATCCTAGAGAGTCAAGACTCTAGAAACCAACATAGAACCATCCTAGAGAGAGTCAACACTCTAGAAACCAATATAGAACAATCCTACAGAGAGTCAACACTCTAGAAACCAACATAGAACCATCCTAGAGAGTCAAGACTCTCGAAACCAACATAGAGATTTCAAATAGAGTGTGTTTGTGTGTTCCTCAGACCGCCCTACAGAGAGTCAAGACTCTAGAAACCAGCATAGAGATTTCAAACAGAGTGTGTTTGTGTGTTCCTCAGACCGCCCTACAGAGAGTCAAGACTCTAGAAACCAACATAGAGTCTGAGAGAGCTGCTCACCTGGAGTCTAAATTCAACTCTGAGATCATACAGGTAAAACA
>NC_088407.1:4379476-4419526 GCF_034236695.1 Oncorhynchus nerka | reverse complement strand
GATACAGATACTACAGATACAGATACAGACACTACAGATACAGATACAGACACTACAGATACAGACAGTACAGATACAGACACTACAGATACAGATACAGATACAGACACTACAGATACAGATACAGACACTACAGATACAGATACAGACACTACAGATACAGATACAGACACTACAGATACAGACACTACAGATACAGATACAGACACTACAGATACAGACACTACAGATACAGACACTACAGATACAGACACAGACACTACAGATACAGATACAGACACTACAGATACAGATACAGATACAGACACTACAGATACAGACACTACAGATACAGATACTACAGATACAGACACTACAGATACAGATACAGACACTACAGATACAGATACAGATACAGACACTACAGATACAGATACAGATACAGACACTACAGATACAGACACTACAGATACAGACACTACAGATACAGACACTACAGATATAGATACAGACACTACAGATACAGATACACACTACAGATACAGACACTACAGATACAGACACTACAGATACAGATACAGACACTACAGATACAGATACAGATACAGACACTACAGATACAGACACTACAGATACAGATACTACAGATACAGATACAGACACTACAGATACAGACACTACAGATACAGACACTACAGATACAGACACTACAGATACAGATACAGACACTACAGATACAGATACAGACACTACAGATACAGACACTACAGATACAGACACTACAGATACAGATACAGATACAGATACTACAGATACAGATACAGACACTACAGATACAGACACTACAGATACAGACACTACAGATACAGATACAGACACTACAGATACAGATACAGACTACAGATACAGATACAGATACAGATACAGACAGATACAGATACAGACACTACAGATACAGACACTACAGATACAGATACTACAGATACAGACACTACAGATACAGATACAGACAGATACAGATACAGACACTACAGATACAGACACTACAGATACAGACACAGATACAGAAACAGACATACAGATACAGACACTACAGATACAGATACAGACACTACAGATACAGATACAGACACTACAGATACACTACAGATACAGATACAGATACAGATACAGATACAGACACTACAGATACAGATACAGACACTACAGATACAGACACTACAGATACAGATACAGACACTAGATACAGACATACAGATACAGATACAGATACAGATACAGACTACTACAGATACAGACACTACAGATACAGACACTACAGATACAGATACAGATACAGACACTACAGATACAGATACAGATACAGACACTACAGATACAGACACTACAGATACAGATACAGACACTACAGATACAGACACTACAGATACAGACACTACAGATACAGATACAGACACTACAGATACAGATACAGATACAGACACTACAGATACAGACACTACAGATACAGATACAGACACTACAGATACAGATACAGATACTACAGACATACAGATACAGACAGATACAGATACAGATACAGATACAGACACTACAGATACAGACACTACAGATACAGATACAGACACTACAGATACAGATACAGATACAGACACTATACAGATACAGATACAGATACAGACACTACAGATACAGACACTACAGATACAGACACTACAGATACAGATACACTACAGACAGATACAGATACAGACACTACAGATACAGACAGACAGATACAGATACAGACACTACAGATACAGACAGATAGTACAGATACAGACACTACAGATACAGACAGACAGGTACAGATACAGACACTACAGATACAGACACTACAGATACAGATACAGATACAGACACTACAGATACAGATACAGACACTACAGATACAGACACTACAGATACAGATACTACAGATACAGATACTACAGATACAGATACAGACACTACAGATACAGATACAGACACTACAGATACAGATACAGACAGACATACAGACTACAGATACAGATACAGACACTACAGATACAGACACTACAGATACAGACAGACAGTACAGATACAGACACTACAGATACAGACATACAGATACAGACACTACAGATACAGACACTACTACAGATACAGACAGACAGATACAGATACAGACACTACAGATACAGATACTACAGATACAGATACTACAGATACAGATACAGATACTACAGATACAGACAGACAGATACAGATACAGACACTACAGATACAGATACAGACAGATACAGATACAGACACTACAGATACAGATACAGATACAGATACAGATACAGATACAGATACACACTACAGATACAGATACAGATACAGATACTAGACAGATACAGATACAGACCTACAGATACAGATACTACAGATACAGACACTACAGATACAGACACTACAGATACAGACACTACAGATACAGATACAGACACTACAGATACAGACACTACAGATACAGATACAGACACTACAGATACAGATACAGATACAGATACAGATACTACAGATACAGACACTACAGATACAGGTACAGACACTACAGATACAGACACTACAGATACAGATACAGACACTACAGATACAGCTACAGCCATACAGAGCAGGTAGATAACACCTGGGATATAGAAGACAGTAGATAACACCTGGGATATAGAAGACAGTAGATAACACCTGGGATATAGAAGACAGTAGATAACACCTGGGATATAGAAGACAGTAGATAACACCTGGGATATAGAAGACAGTAGATAACACCTGGGATATAGAAGACAGTAGATAACACCTGGGATATAGAAGACAGTAGATAACACCTGGGATATAGAAGACAGTAGATAACACCTGGGATATAGAAGACAGTAGATAACACCTGGGATATAGAAGACAGTAGATAACACCTGGGATATAGAAGACAGTAGATAACACCTGGGATATAGAAGACAGTAGATAACACCTGGGATATAGAAGACAGTAGATAACACCTGGGATATAGAAGACAGTAGATAACACCTGGGATATAGAAGACAGTTACCATGGAGCAGGTAGATAACACCTGGGATATAGAAGACAGTAGATAACACCTGGGATATAGAAGACAGTAGATAACACCTGGGATATAGAAGACAGTTACCATGGAGCAGGTAGATAACACCTGGGATATAGAAGACAGTTACCATGGAGCAGGTAGATAACACCTGGGATATAGAAGACAGTAGATAACACCTGGGATATAGAAGACAATAGATAACACCTGGGATATAGAAGACAGTAGATAACACCTGGGATAAAGAAGACAGTAGATAACACCTGGGATATAGAAGACAGTTACCATGGAGCAGGTAGATAACACCTGGGATATAGAAGACAGTAGATAACACCTGGGATATAGAAGACAGTAGATAACACCTGGGATATAGAAGACAGTAGATAACACCTGGGATATAGAAGACAGTTACCATGGAGCAGGTAGATAACACCTGGGATATAGAAGACAGTAGATAACACCTGGGATATAGAAGACAGTAGATAACACCTGGGATATAGAAGACAGTAGATAACACCTGGGATATAGAAGACAGTAGATAACACCTGGGATATAGAAGACAGTAGATAACACCTGGGATATAGAAGACAGTAGATAACACCTGGGATATAGAAGACAGTAGATAACACCTGGGATATAGAAGACAATAGATAACACCTGGGATATAGAAGACAGTTACCATGGAGCAGGTAGATAACACCTGGGATATAGAAGACAGTAGATAACACCTGGGATATAGAAGACAGTAGATAACACCTGGGATATAGAAGACAGTAGATAACACCTGGGAAATAGAAGACAGTAGATAACACCTGGGAAATAGAAGACAGTAGATAACACCTGGGATATAGAAGACAGTAGATAACACCTGGGATATAGAAGACAGTAGATAACACCTGGGATATAGAAGACAGTAGATAACACCTGGGATATAGAAGACAGTAGATAACACCTGGAATATAGAAGACAGTAGATAACACCTGGGATATAGAAGACAGTTACCATGGAGCAGGTAGATAACACCTGGGATATAGAAGACAGTACCCTTCCGACTGCTGGTTCACTACCTCCAGATTCCTCCACCAGTTTGCGCTAGCTAACTCTCTCTCAGTGTGTGTGTGTGTGTGTGTGTGTGTGTGTGAGTGTGAGTGTGAGAGAGAGAGAGAGAGAGAGAGAGAGAGTTACCTGTGTGCTCTAAGGCTAAGGCCTCTTGTAGTTCAGCCATGGAAGACATGATGAAGAAGGAGATATCTTTACGACGAAGCCACCTCACACACAGTCCTCCTCTCCCTTCATCGTCATTATCCTCTTCACCTGAGAGAGTCAGAGAGCAAGGGGTTAATATGATGCTATCCCATTCATAGTTTCAGAGTTCATTCCCCAGAGAAATCTTGCTGTTTTTAACATAGTACTTTTCATCCAAAATTTCTGTGTCAACAATTATTATTATTTTTTTTTACCAGAAATGGTTATTTTCCAAAAGAAGAATTCTGTGCCTTGCTTCAGTTGTACAAAAAGGGTTGGACTGAAAACCTACAGGACAGTAGATCTCCAGGAAGAGGGTTGGACTGAAAACCTACAGGACAATAGATCTCCAGGAAGAGAGTTGGACTGAAAACCTACAGGACAATAGATCTCCAGGAAGAGACTGACAGGACAGTAGATCTCCAGGAAGAGGGTTGGACTGAAAACCTACAGGACAATAGATCTCCAGGAAGAGGGTTGGACTGAAAACCTACAGGACAGTAGATCTCCAGGAAGTGGGTTGGACTGAAAACCCACAGGACAGTAGATCTCCAGGAAGAGGGTTGGACTGAAAACCTACAGGACAGTAGATCTCCAGGAAGAGGGTTGGACTGAAAACCTACAGGACAGTAGATCTCCAGGAAGAGGGTTGGACTGGGAACCTACAGGACAGTAGATCTCCAGGAAGAGGGTTGGACTGGGAACTTACAGGACAGTAGATCTCCAGGAAGAGGGTTGGGCTGTAAACCTACAGGACAGTAGATCTCCAGGAAGAGGGTTGGACTGAAAACCTACAGGACAGTAGATCTCCAGGAAGAGGGTTGGGCTGTAAACCTACAGGACAGTAGATCTCCAGGAAGAGGGTTGGACTGAAAACCTACAGGACAGTAGATCTCCAGGAAGAGGGTTGGACTGGGAACTTACAGGACAGTAGATCTCCAGGAAGAGGGTTGGACTGAAAACCTACAGGACAGTAGATCTCCAGGAAGAGGGTTGGAATGCCTTTGTATATATCAACTACTCCAAAACATTCACAAATATTTTCAGAATAATTATTTCACAGTGCAGTTGTGTCATTGCCCTGCTCACCTTTAGGTGGCGGTGTTGAGTCCTTCTCCCTCTCCTCCAGAGGAGGGACGACTGAAACACGAACTCCTATAGAGGGGTACCTCTGCCCACCCACCCTAAACACCAGTCTGCTCCCCCGTCCCAACACACACAACCTGTTCACAGCTATCACACACACCACACACCTTCTCCACCTCTTCACCCCTCTTCCCTTCCTCTCCTCATCCCCCTCTCCTCTTCCCTCCCCTAGAGCTTGTACAAGCGTTCTAACCTCCATCTCTAGGTCCTCTCGCTGCGCCAAGCGGCGCGCGAGGAGAGTTTTCTGTGTGCGGAGTGTGTGTGTGGCGTGTGTGAGGTGTGTGAGCGCCCCAGCCAGTAGGGTGCAGGCTGAGAGCAGGGTTGACCCCTGGAGGTCAGACTGGGTTAGGGTTTTCTGGAGCATGGCGAGGTCATTGGTCAGCTGGCTGCGTTCTTTCTCTAGTGAGGATAGTCTCTGACGGGCCTCCTCAAGCTGAGCACCGAACATCTAGGGAGAGAGAGAGAGAGGAGGGAGAGAGAGAGAGAGAGAGAGAGAGAGAGGTGGTGGAGGGAAAGAGAGAGATAGGGGGAGGGAGAGAGGTGGGGGAGGGAAGGAGAGAGAAAGGGAGGGTGAGAGAGGGGCGGGTGGGGGAGGGAAGGAGAGAGAAAGAACGAGAGAGAAAAAGAAAAACATTTACCAAAGGATTGGTTGTGCTTTTTGTGTGGATGTGTCTCTGTGTATGAGTAGCAGTGTAACAGTGTGTTAGTTACCTGTATCTTCCCTGTAACAGTGTGTTAGTTACCTGTATCTTCCCCTGTAGCAGTGTAACAGTGTGTTAGTTACCTGTATCTTCCCCTGTAGCAGTGTGTTAGTTACCTGTATCTTCCCATGTAGCAGTGTGTTAGTTACCTCTATCTTCCCCTGTAACAGTGTGTTAGTTACCTGTATCTTCCCTGTAGCAGTGTGTTAGTTACCTGTATCTTCCCCTGTAACAGTGTAACACTGTGTTAGTTACCTGTATCTTCCCCTGTAGCAGTGTAACAGTGTGTTAGTTACCTGTATCTTCCCTGTAACAGTGTGTTAGTTACCTGTATCTTCCCTGTAACAGTGTGTTAGTTAACTGTATCTTCCCTGTAACAGTGTAACAGTGTGTTAGTTACCTGTATCTTCCCTGTAGCAGTGTGTTAGTTACCTGTATCTTCCCTGTAACAGTGTAACAGTGTGTTAGTTACCTGTATCTTCCCTGTAACAGTGTGTTAGTTACCTGTATCTTCCCTGTAACAGTGTGTTAGTTACCTGTATCTTCCCTGTAACAGTGTGTTAGTTACCTGTATCTTCCCCTGTAACAGTGTGTTAGTTACCTGTATCTTCCCTGTAACAGTGTGTTAGTTACCTGTATCTTCCCTGTAACAGTGTAACAGTGTGTTAGTTACCTGTATCTTCCCCTGTAACAGTGTGTTAGTTACCTGTATCTTCCCTGTAGCAGTGTGTTAGTTACCTGTATCTTCCTGTAACAGTGTGTTAGTTACCTGTATCTTCCTGTAAACTGTAACAGTGTGTTAGTTACCTGTATCTTCCTGTAACAGTGTGTTAGTTACCTGTATCTTCCTGTAACAGTGTGTTAGTTACCTGTATCTTCCCCTGTAACAGTGTGTTAGTTACCTGTATCTTCCCTGTAACAGTGTGTTAGTTACCTGTATCTTCCTGTAACAGTGTGTTAGTTACCTGTATCTTCCTGTAACAGTGTGTTAGTTACCTGTATCTTCCTGTAACAGTTACCTGTATCTTCCTGTAACAGTGTGTTAGTTACCTGTATCTTCCTGTAACAGTGTGTTAGTTACCTGTATCTTCCCCCTGTAGCAGTGTAACAGTGTGTTAGTTACCTGTATCTTCCCTGTAACAGTGTGTTAGTTACCTGTATCTTCCCTGTAACAGTGTGTTAGTTACCTGTATCTTCCCTGTAACAGTGTGTTAGTTACCTGTATCTTCCCCTGTAACAGTGTGTTAGTTACCTGTATCTTCCCTGTAGCAGTGTGTTAGTTACCTGTATCTTCCCTGTAACAGTGTGTTAGTTACCTGTATCTTCCCTGTAACAGTGTGTTAGTTACCTGTATCTTCCCCTGTAACAGTGTGTTAGTTACCTGTATCTTCCCCTGTACCTGTATCTTCCCTGTAGCAGTGTGTTAGTTACCTGTATCTTCCCTGTAACAGTGTGTTAGTTACCTGTATCTTCCTGTAACAGTGTGTTAGTTACCTGTATCTTCCTGTAACAGTGTGTTAGTTACCTGTATCTTCCCTGTAACAGTGTGTTAGTTACCTGTATCTTCCCCTGTAGTAGTGTAGCAGTTAGTTACCTGTATCTTCCCCTGTAACAGTGTGTTAGTTACCTGTATCTTCCCTGTAACAGTGTGTTAGTTACCTGTATCTTCCCCTGTAACAGTGTGTTAGTTACCTGTATCTTCCCTGTAACAGTGTAACAGTGTGTTAGTTACCTGTATCTTCCCTGTAACAGTGTGTTAGTTACCTGTATCTTCCCTGTAACAGTGTGTTAGTTACCTGTATCTTCCCTGTAGCAGTGTAACAGTGTGTTAGTTACCTGTATCTTCCCTGTAACAGTGTGTTAGTTACCTGTATCTTCCCTGTAACAGTGTGTTAGTTACCTGTATCTTCCCTGTAACAGTGTGTTAGTTACCTGTATCTTCCCTGTAACAGTGTAACAGTGTGTTAGTTACCTGTATCTTCCCCTGTAACAGTGTGTTAGTTACCTGTATCTTCCCCTGTAGCAGTGTGTTAGTTACCTGTATCTTCCCCTGTAACAGTGTGTTAGTTACCTGTATCTTCCCCTGTAACAGTGTGTTAGTTACCTGTATCTTCCCCTGTAACAGTGTGTTAGTTACCTGTATCTTCCCCTGTAACAGTGTGTTAGTTACCTGTATCTTCCCCTGTAACAGTGTGTTAGTTACCTGTATCTTCCCCTGTAGCAGTGTGTTAGTTACCTGTATCTTCCCCTGTAACAGTGTGTTAGTTACCTGTATCTTCCCCTGTAACAGTGTGTTAGTTACCTGTATCTTCCCCTGTAACAGTGTGTTAGTTACCTGTATCTTCCCTGTAGCAGTGTGTTAGTTACCTGTATCTTCCCTGTAACAGTGTGTTAGTTACCTGTATCTTCCCTGTAACAGTGTGTTAGTTACCTGTATCTTCCCTGTAACAGTGTAACAGTGTGTTAGTTACCTGTATCTTCCCTGTAACAGTGTGTTAGTTACCTGTATCTTCCCCTGTAACAGTGTGTTAGTTACCTGTATCTTCCCTGTAACAGTGTGTTAGTTACCTGTATCTTCCCTGTAGCAGTGTGTTAGTTACCTGTATCTTCCCCTGTAACAGTGTGTTAGTTAACAGTGTAACAGTGTGTTAGTTACCTGTATCTTCCCTGTAGCAGTGTGTTAGTTACCTGTATCTTCCCCTGTAACAGTGTAACAGTGTGTTAGTTACCTGTATCTTCCCCTGTAGCAGTGTAACAGTGTGTTAGTTACCTGTATCTTCCCTGTAACAGTGTGTTAGTTACCTGTATCTTCCCTGTAACAGTGTGTTAGTTACCTGTATCTTCCCTGTAACAGTGTAACAGTGTGTTAGTTACCTGTATCTTCCCTGTAACAGTGTGTTAGTTACCTGTATCTTCCCCTGTAACAGTGTGTTAGTTACCTGTATCTTCCCTGTAACAGTGTAACAGTGTGTTAGTTACCTGTATCTTCCCCTGTAACAGTGTAACAGTGTGTTAGTTACCTGTATCTTCCCCTGTAACAGTGTGTTAGTTACCTGTATCTTCCCTGTAACAGTGTAACAGTGTGTTAGTTACCTGTATCTTCCCCTGTAACAGTGTAACAGTGTGTTAGTTACCTGTATCTTCCCTGTAACAGTGTGTTAGTTACCTGTATCTTCCCCTGTAACAGTGTAACAGTGTGTTAGTTACCTGTATCTTCCCTGTAGCAGTGTTAGTTACCTGTATCTTCCTGTAGCAGTGTAACAGTGTTACCTGTATCTTCCCTGTAACAGTGTGTTAGTTACCTGTATCTTCCCCTGTAGCAGTGTGTTAGTTACCTGTATCTTCCCCTGTAACAGTGTAACAGTGTGTTAGTTACCTGTATCTTCCCTGTAGCAGTGTGTTAGTTACCTGTATCTTCCCTGTAGCAGTGTAACAGTGTGTTAGTTGTATGTATCTTCCCTGTAACAGTGTAACAGTGTGTTAGTTACCTGTATCTTCCCTGTAACAGTGTGTTAGTTGCCTGTATCTTCACTGTAACAGTGTGTTAGTTACCTGTATCTTCCCCTGTAGCAGTGTGTTAGTTACCTGTATCTTCCCTGTAACAGTGTGTTAGTTACCTGTATCTTCCCTGTAACAGTGTGTTAGTTACCTGTATCTTCCCTGTAACAGTGTGTTAGTTACCTGTATCTTCCCCTGTAGCAGTGTAACAGTGTGTTAGTTACCTGTATCTTCCCCTGTAACAGTGTGTTAGTTACCTGTATCTCCCCCTGTAACAGTGTGTTAGTTACCTGTATCTTCCCCTGTAACAGTGTGTTAGTTACCTGTATCTTCCCCTGTAACAGTGTAACAGTGTGTTAGTTACCTGTATCTTCCCTGTAACAGTGTAACAGTGTGTTAGTTACCTGTATCTTCCCCTGTAACAGTGTAACAGTGTGTTAGTTACCTGTATCTTCCCCTGTAGCAGTGTGTTAGTTACCTGTATCTTCCCCTGTAACAGTGTAACAGTGTGTTAGTTACCTGTATCTTCCCTGTAGCAGTGTGTTAGTTACCTGTATCTTCCCTGTAGCAGTGTAACAGTGTGTTAGTTACCTGTATCTTCCCTGTAACAGTGTGTTAGTTACCTGTATCTTCCCCTGTAGCAGTGTGTTAGTTACCTGTATCTTCCCCTGTAACAGTGTAACAGTGTGTTAGTTACCTGTATCTTCCCCTGTAACAGTGTGTTAGTTACCTGTATCTTCCCTGTAACAGTGTAACAGTGTGTTAGTTACCTGTATCTTCCCCTGTAACAGTGTAACAGTGTGTTAGTTACCTGTATCTTCCCCTGTAGCAGTGTGTTAGTTACCTGTATCTTCCCATGTAACAGTGTAACAGTGTGTTAGTTACCTGTATCTTCCCTGTAGCAGTGTGTTAGTTACCTGTATCTTCCCTGTAGCAGTGTAACAGTGTGTTAGTTACCTGTATCTTCCCTGTAACAGTGTGTTAGTTACCTGTATCTTCCCCTGTAGCAGTGTGTTAGTTACCTGTATCTTCTGTAACCCTGTGTAGCAGTGTGTTAGTTACCTGTGTAACAGTGTGTTAGTTACCTGTATCTTCCCTGTAGCAGTGTGTTAGTTACCTGTATCTTCCCTGTAGCAGTGTAACAGTGTGTTAGTTGTATGTATCTTCCCTGTAACAGTGTAACAGTGTGTTAGTTACCTGTATCTTCCCTGTAACAGTGTGTTAGTTGCCTGTATCTTCCTGTAACAGTGTGTTAGTTACCTGTATCTTCCCCTGTAGCAGTGTGTTAGTTACCTGTATCTTCCCTGTAACAGTGTGTTAGTTACCTGTATCTTCCCTGTAACAGTGTGTTAGTTACCTGTATCTTCCCTGTAACAGTATGTTAGTTACCTGTATCTTCCCCTGTAGCAGTGTAACAGTGTGTTAGTTACCTGTATCTTCCCCTGTAACAGTGTGTTAGTTACCTGTATCTTCCCCTGTAACAGTGTGTTAGTTACCTGTATCTTCCCCTGTAACAGTGTGTTAGTTACCTGTATCTTCCCCTGTAACAGTGTAACAGTGTGTTAGTTACCTGTATCTTCCCTGTAACAGTGTGTTAGTTACCTGTATCTTCCCTGTAACAGTGTGTTAGTTACCTGTATCTTCCCTGTAACAGTGTGTTAGTTACCTGTATCTTCCCTGTAACAGTGTGTTAGTTACCTGTATCTTCCCTGTAACAGTGTGTTAGTTACCTGTATCTTCCCTGTAGCAGTGTGTTAGTTACCTGTATCTTCCCTGTAACAGTGTGTTAGTTACCTGTATCTTCCCTGTAACAGTGTGTTAGTTACCTGTATCTTCCCCTGTAGCAGTGTGTTAGTTACCTGTATCTTCCCCTGTAACAGTGTGTTAGTTACCTGTATCTTCCCCTGTAGCAGTGTGTTAGTTACCTGTATCTTCCCCTGTAGCAGTGTGTTAGTTACCTGTATCTTCCCCTGTAGCAGTGTGTTAGTTACCTGTATCTTCCCTGTAACAGTGTGTTAGTTACCTGTATCTTCCCTGTAACAGTGTAGCAGTGTGTTAGTTACCTGTATCTTCCCTGTAACAGTGTGTTAGTTACCTGTATCTTCCCTGTAACAGTGTGTTAGTTACCTGTATCTTCCCTGTAACAGTGTGTTAGTTACCTGTATCTTCCCTGTAACAGTGTAACAGTGTGTTAGTTACCTGTATCTTCCCCTGTAACAGTGTAGCAGTGTGTTAGTTACCTGTATCTTCCCCTGTAGCAGTGTGTTAGTTACCTGTATCTTCCCTGTAACAGTGTAGCAGTGTGTTAGTTACCTGTATCTTCCCCTGTAACAGTGTGTTAGTTACCTGTATCTTCCCTGTAACAGTGTGTTAGTTACCTGTATCTTCCCCTGTAACAGTGTGTTAGTTACCTGTATCTTCCCCTGTAACAGTGTAGCAGTGTGTTAGTTACCTGTATCTTCCCCTGTAACAGTGTATTAGTTACCTGTATCTTCCCTGTAACAGTGTGTTAGTTACCTGTATCTTCCCCTGTAGCAGTGTGTTAGTTACCTGTATCTTCCCTGTAACAGTGTGTTAGTTACCTGTATCTTCCCCTGTAACAGTGTGTTAGTTACCTGTATCTTCCCCTGTAACAGTGTGTTAGTTACCTGTATCTTCCCCTGTAACAGTGTGTTAGTTACCTGTATCTTCCCCTGTAACAGTGTGTTAGTTACCTGTATCTTCCCTGTAACAGTGTGTTAGTTACCTGTATCTTCCCTGTAACAGTGTGTTAGTTACCTGTATCTTCCCCTGTAGCAGTGTGTTAGTTACCTGTATCTTCCCTGTAACAGTGTAACAGTGTGTTAGTTACCTGTATCTTCCCTGTAGCAGTGTGTTAGTTACCTGTATCTTCCCTGTAACAGTGTGTTAGTTACCTGTATCTTCCCCTGTAGCAGTGTGTTAGTTACCTGTATCTTCCCCTGTAACAGTGTGTTAGTTACCTGTATCTTCCCCTGTAGCAGTGTGTTAGTTACCTGTATCTTCCCCTGTAGCAGTGTAACAGTGTGTGCGTGTTGCTGGTCCATCTCATGTCTCTGTGCTGTCCAGGTCTCTTCTCTCTGTTTCACTGTCTCCTCTATTCTCACTAACACCCCTTCCTGGCTCTGCTGCAGCTGAGATACACACACACTGTTACTCTCACACACAGCCTGCAGGTGGGACACCTAGAGAGAGAGAGAGAGAGAGAGAGAGAGAGAGTAGAGAGAGAAAGTAGAGAGAGAGGGAGAAAGTAGAGAGAGAGAGGGGGAGGAGAAAGAGAGACAGAGAGAGAGAGAGAAAGAGACAGAGAGAGAGGGAGGAGAAAGAGAGAGAGAGACATGAGAGAGAGATGGAGGAGAAAGAAAGGAGAGAGAGCGTGAGAGAGAGCGTGAGAGAGAAAGGAGAGAGAGAGCGTGAGAGAGAAAGGAGAGAGAGAGCATGAGAGAGAGATGGAGGAGAAAGAGAGAGAGAAAGGAGAGAGAGAGCGTGAGGGAGGGAGAGAGAAAGATTTTGTAAACATTTGTAAGCTGTATTGTAAGAGAAACAAATAGCATCTCACACACACACCCTACCCTCTCGTTGGCGCGTGTAAGGTCAGAGGTGAGGGTGTCGACGTGTTCCGTTATGACATCACAGAGCTCCGCCCAGGAGAAACTACCCAGGATGCATTGCGGCTGGGAGACGAGGACGCAGCCCGCCAACAGACGCTGGAACAGACCGTGAAGGAACGACAACTTCTCCTGCAGAGACACACAGACACTTGGGTGAGCCAAACAGTAACAGAGAGACACACACAGACACTTGGGTGAGCCAAACATTAACAGAGACACACACAGACACTTGGGTGAGCCAAACAGTAACAGAGAGACACACACAGACACTTGGGTGAGCCAAACAGTAACAGAGAGACACACAGACACTTGGGTGAGCCAAACAGTAACAGAGACACACACACAGACACTTGGGTGAGCCAAACAGTAACAGAGAGACACACACACACACAGACACTTGGGTGAGCCAAACAGTAACAGAGAGACACACACACACACAGACACTTGGGTGAGCCAAACAGTAACAGAGACACACACAGACACTTGGGTGAGCCAAACAGTAACAGAGACACACACAGACACTTGGGTGAGCCAAACAGTAACAGAGAGACACACAGACACTTGGGTGAGCCAAACAGTAACAGAGACACACACAGACACTTGGGTGAGCCAAACAGTAACAGAGACACACACAGACACTTGGGTGAGCCAAACAGTAACAGAGACACACACAGACACTTGGGTGAGCCAAACTGTAACAGAGACACACACAGACACTTGGGTGAGCCAAACAGTAACAGAGACACACACAGACACTTGGGTGAGCCAAACAGTAACAGAGACACAGACACTTGGGTGAGCCAAACAGTAACAGAGACACACAGACACACAGACACTTGGGTGAGCCAAACAGTAACAGAGACACACAGACACTTGGGTGAGCCAAACAGTAACAGAGAGACACACACAGACACTTGGGTGAGCCAAACAGTAACAGAGACACACACAGACACTTGGGTGAGCCAAACAGTAACAGAGACACACACAGACACTTGGGTGAGCCAAACAGTAACAGAGACACACAGACACTTGGGTGAGCCAAACAGTAACAGAGACACACACAGACACTTGGGTGAGCCAAACTAACAGAGACACACACAGACACTTGGGTGAGCCAAACAGTAACAGAGAGACACACAGACACTTGGGTGAGCCAAACAGTAACAGAGAGACACAGACACTTGGGTGAGCCAAACAGTAACAGAGAGACACACAGACACTTGGGTGAGCCAAACAGTAACAGAGAGACACAGACACTTGGGTGAGCCAAACAGTAACAGAGACACACACAGACACTTGGGTGAGCCAAACAGTAACAGAGACACACACACAGACACTTGGGTGAGCCAAACAGTAACAGAGAGACACACAGACACAGACCAGACCAACTGTCATGTTTACTAGAGGGACAGACACTTGGCTTTATAAAACACAGTAACAGACCAACTGTCAGTTTACTAGAGGGATAAACTTGGGCTTTTAAAACACAGTGACAGACCAACTGACAGAGGGATAAACAGGGCACTTGAAACACAGTGACAGACCAACAGTCATGTTTACAGAGGGATAAACAGACTTTATAAAAACAGTAACAGAGACCAACAGACACTTGGGTGAGATAAACAGGGCTTTAACAGAGACACACACAGAGAACTTGGGTGAGCCAAACAGTTAACAGAGGGATAAACACTTTACAAACACAGTGAGACCAACTGTCATGTTAACAGAGGGATAAACAGGACTTGATAAAACACAGTAACAGAGAGACCAACTGTCATGGTGAGCCAAACAGATAACAGAGGGCTTTATAAAGACACTTGGGTGAGCCAAACATGTTAACAGAGGGATAAACAGGGCTTTATAAGCAGTAACAGACACAACACAGTAACAGACCAACAGACACTTGGGTAGAGCCAAACAGGCTTTAAAAACACACACAGACACTGGGTGAGCCAAACAGTAAACAGGGAGACACACAGACACTTGGGTGAGCCAAACAGTAACAGAGAGACACACTTTATAAAACACAGTAACAGACCAACTGTCATGTTTACTAGAGGGATAAACAGGGCTTTATAAAACACAGTAACAGACCAACTGTCATGTTTACTAGAGGGATAAACAGGGCTTTATAAAACACAGTGACAGACCAACTGTCATGTTTACTAGAGGGATAAACAGGGCTTTATGAAACACAGTAACAGACCAACTGTCATGTTTACTAGAGGGATAAACAGGGCTTTATAAAACACAGTAACAGACCAACTGTCATGTTTACTAGAGGGATAAACAGGGCTTTATAAAACACAGTAACAGACCAACTGTCATGTTTACTAGAGGGATAAACAGGGCTTTATAAAACACAGTAACAGACCAACAGTCATGTTTACTAGAGGGATAAACAGGGCTTTATAAAACACAGTAACAGAACAGACCAACTGGGGTCAGTTTACTGAATAGGGATAAACAGAGACTTTATAAAACAGAGAACAGACCAGACCAACTGCCATGTTTACTAGAGGGATAAACAGGGCTTTATAAAACACAGTAACAGACCAACTGTCATGTTTACTAGAGGGATAAACAGGGCTTTCAAAACACTAACAGACCAACTGTCATGTTTACTAGAGGGATAAACAGGGCTTTATCCCACAGTAACAGACAGACCAACTGTCAGTTTACTAGAGGGTAAACAGGGCTTTTCAGAACACAGAACAGACCAACTGTCATGTAACAGAGAGGATAAACAGGGCTTTATAAAACACAGTAACAGACCAACTGTCATGTTGACTAGAGGGATAAACAGGGCTTTATGAAACACAGTAACAGACCAGAGTCATGTTTACTAGAGGGATAAACAGGGCTTTATAAAACACAGTAACAGAGACAACTGTCAGTTTACTAGAGGGATAAACAGGGCTTTATAAAACACAGTAACAGACCAACTGTCATGTTTACAGAGAGGATAAAGAGGGCTTTATAAAACACAGTAACAGAGAACTGTCATGTTTACTAGAGGGATAAACAGGGCTTTATAAAACACAGTAACAGACAACTGTCATGTTTACTAACAGAGAGGATAAGACAGGGAGAAAACACAGTAACAGAGACAGACCAGACAGACTTGAGGAGAGGGCTTTATAAAGACAGTAACAGACAGACCAACTGATGTTTACTAGAGGGATAAACAGGGCTTTATAAAAGACAGAGAACAGACAACTGTCATGTTTAGAGAGGGACAAACAGAGCTTTATAAAACACAGTAACAGACCAACAGTAACAGAGACTAGAGGAGACAGGGCTTTATAAAACACAGTAACAGAACAGACCAACAGACATGTTTACTAGAGAGGAAAAACAGGGCTTTATAAAACACAGTGACAGACCAACTGTCAGTTTACCAGTGGTGGATAAACAGGGCTTTATAAAACACAGTAACAGACCAACTACATGTTTACCAGAGGATAAACAGGGCTTTATAAAACACTGACAGACCAACTGTCATGTTTACTAGAGGGATAAACAGGGCTTTATAAAACACAGTAACAGACCAACTGTCATGTTTACTAGAGGGATAAACAGGGCTTTATAAAACACAGTGACAGACCAACTGTCATGTTTACTAGAGGGATAAACAGGGCTTTATAAAACACAGTAACAGACCAACTGTCATGTTTACTAGAGGGATAAACAGGGCTTTATGAAACACAGTAACAGACCAACTGTCATGTTTACTAGAGGGATAAACAGGGCTTTATAAAACACAGTGACAGACCAACTGTCATGTTTACTAGAGGGATAAACAGGGCTTTATAAAACACAGTAACAGACCAACTGTCATGTTTACTAGAGGGATAAACAGGGCTTTATGAAACACAGTAACAGAACAGACCAACTGGGGTGGAAGAATGAATAGGAAGAATCAGAGACTTCTACTCCAAACAGAGACTCTTTTTACCTGAGAATCTTTCTGATTGAGTTGTCTGATCCTCTGAACTTCTGCCTGCAACTAACCACGGTCCTCCCTCCCTCCTTCTCCTAACTCCTTCCCTCGTTTTCTACCCTCTCCTTCTCTCTGCTTCTCCCTTTCTCTCTCCCTCTCCCAGTGTTGCTGGGACGTCTGTAAGTCAGTCTGTAGTCGGTTGGTCTGGAGCGTCTTTTCAGAACACTGGGATCTCAGACGCTGTAACTCTGTTACAGTCAGACACGCTAACCACGGAGCTCCTACCCCTCTACACTCTAAGAGAGAGAGAGAGAGACCCTACAGAGAGAGACAGAGAGAACCACTAAGACAGAGAGAGACAGAGACAGAGAGAGACAGAGAGAGAGAGAGAGAGAGAGAGAGAGACAGAGAGAGAGAGAGAGCCTCTACAGAGAGACCACTAGGCTAGAGAGAGAGAGAGAGAGAGACAGAGAGAGAGAGAGAGAGAGAGAGAGAGACAGACCAGAGAGGAGACAGAGAGAGACACTCTAACCACTAGGAGACAGAGACAGACAGAGACACTCTAGACCAGAGAGAGAGGAGACAGAGAGAGAGGAGACAGAGAGAGAGAGAACCAGAGGACAGAGACAGAGAGACAGAGAGACCAGAGAGACAGAGACCATAGACAGAGAAGACTCTAACCAGAGAGAGAGGAGACAGAGAGACTCTAAGAGAGAGGAGACCAGAGAGAGAGAGAGAGAAGAGACAGGAGAGAGACAGAGAGAGAGCGAGACAGAGACAGACAGAGAGAGAGAAAAAAAAAAGAGCTAGGTTAACCATACCCTCCACACCAGTGGTAACCACTAGGCCACCCTACCACCTCTACACTCTAACCACTAGGCTACCCTACCACCTCTACACTCTAACCACTAGGCCACCCCCTCCGCCTCTACACTCTAACCACTAGGCTACCATACCCCCTCTACACTCTAACCACTAGGCTACCCTGCCCCCTCTACACTCTAACCACTAGGCTACCCTACCACCTCTACACTCTAACCACTAGGCTACCCTACCACCTCTACACTCTAACCACTAGGCTACCCTGCCCCCTCTACACTCTAACCACTAGGCTACACTACCACCTCTACACTCTAACCACTAGGCTACCCTACACCCTCTACACTCTAACCACTAGGCTACCCTGCCCCCTCTACACTCTAACCACTAGGCCACCCTACCCCTCTACACTCTAACCACTACGCTACCCTAACCCCCTCTACACTCTAACCACTAGGCTACCATACTAACCTCTACACTCTAACCACTAGGCCACCCTGCAGCCTCTACACTCTAACCACTAGGCTACCCTAGGCCACCCTACACTCTAACCATTAGGCTACCATACCACCTCTACACTCTAACCACTAGGCTACCCTACCACCTCTACACTCTAACCACTAGGCTACCATACCACCTCTACACTCTAACCACTAGGCTACCCTGCCCCCTCTACACTCTAACCACTAGGTACCCTGCCCCCTCTACACTCTAACCACTAGGCTACCATACCCCTCTAACACTAAAACCACTAGGCTACCTACCCCTCTACACTCTAACCACTAGGCCACCATACCACCACTACACTCTAACCACTAGGCTACCATACCACCTCTACCCTCTAACCACTAGGCCCCCTACCCCCTCTACACTCTAACCACTAGGTCCCCCTACCCCCTCTACACTCTAACCACTAGGCCACCCTACCCCCTCTACACTCTAACCACTGCAGACTACCATACCCCCTCTGTCCCCACTCTAACCACTAGGCCACCCTGCCACCTCTACATGTCCTAACCACTAGGCCCCTACCACCTCTAAGTGACTCTTCTGTTCTGACACTCAACCACTAGGCTACCATACCGCCTCTACACTCTAACCACTAGGCTACCATACCCCTCTACACTCTAACCACTAGGCTGAACTCCTACCCCCTACACTCTCCACTAGGCTACCATCCAGGACCTCTACACTCTAACCACTGAACCCTCCTGGACCCTCTACACTGACTGTTCTGATCCAGGACCACCAGGTCCAGGGTGGTCTACACTCTACACAGGGCTAACCACTACACTCTAACCACTAGGCTCCAGGGTGGTCTACACTCTAACCACTCAGGGTTAGGAGGGTTACCGCCTCTACACTCTAACCAGGGTGGTCTATGTAGTCACCCCCTCTACACTCTAACCACTAGTAGCTGGTCCAGGGTGGTCTGGTATGTAAGTCAGGGTTACAGGGTTAACCACTGTAGTAGTCTGGTCCAGGGTGGTCTCTACACTCTAACCACTAGGCTACCCAACCCCTCTACACTCTAACCACTAGGCTACCCTACACCCTCTACACTCTAACCACTAGGCCACCCTACCCCCTCTACAGTCTGGTCTAGGGTGGTCTAGTCAGGGTACCAGGAGGGCCCTCTGTAGTAGTCTACACTCTAACCACTCAGGGCTACCATACCCCTCTACACTCTAACCAGGGTGGTCTACCATAGTCAGGGTTACAGGGTCTAACCTCTAGTAGTCTGGTCCAGGGTACACTCTAACCACTCAGGTTAGGAGGGTTACCACCTGTAGTAGTCTAACCACTGGCTACCATAGTCAGGGTTACACTCTAACCACTGTAGTAGTCTGGTCCAGGGTGGTCTACACTGTAGTCAGGGTTAGGCTACCTCTGTAGTAGTCTCTCCAGGGTGGTCTCTAACCACTCAGGGTTAGGAGGGTTACCACCTCTACACTCTAACCAGGGTGGTCTGGTATGTAGTCAGGGTTAGGAGGGTTACTCTAACCACTGGTCCAGGGTGGTCTGGTATGTAGTCAGGGTTAGGCCAGGGTTACCTCTGTACAGTCTAACCAGGGTGGTCTGGTATGTAGTCAGGGTTAGGAGGGTTACCTCTAAGTACTGGTCCAGGGTGGTCTGACATGTAGTCAGGGTTAGGAGGGTTACCTCTCTAGTCTGGTCCAGGGTGGTCTGGTATGTAGTCAGGGTTAGGAGGGTTACCTCTAGTAGTCTGGTCCAGGGTGGTCTCTAACCACTAGGCCAGTATGTAGTCAGGGTTAGGAGGGTTACCTCTGTAGTAGTCTGGTCCAGGGTGGTCTGGTATGTAGTCAGGTTACCCTAGGGTTACCTCTGTAGTAGTCTGGTCCAGGGTGGTCTGGTATGTAGTCAGGGTTAGGGACCCTACCAGGGTGGTCTGTAGTAGTCTAGTCTGGTCCAGGGTGGTCTGGTATGTAGTCAGGGTTAGGAGGGTTACCTCTGTAGTAGTCTGGTCCAGGGTGGTCTGTCCCCCTGTACAGTCAGGGTTAGGACCACTGTAGTAGTCTGGTCCAGGGTGGTCTGGTATGTAGTCAGGGTTAGGAGGGTTACCGCCTGTAGTAGTCTCTGGTCCAGGGTGGTCTGGTATGTAGTCAGGGTTAGGAGGGTTACACTCTAACCACTAGTCTGGTCCAGGGTGGTCTGGTATGTAGTCAGGGTTAGGAGGGTTACCACCTGTAGTAGTCTGGTCCAGGGTGGTCTGGTATGTAGTCAGGGTTAGGAGGGTTACCTCTGTAGTAGTCTGGTCCAGGGTGGTCTGGTATGTAGTCAGGGTTAGGAGGGTTACCTCTGTAGTAGTCTGGTCCAGGGTGGTCTGACATGTAGTCAGGGTTAGGAGGGTTACAGGGTTAGGAGGGTTACCTCTGTAGTAGTCTGGTCCAGGGTGGTCTGACATGTAGTCAGGGTTAGGAGGGTTACCTCTGTAGTAGTCTGGTCCAGGGTGGTCTGGTATGTAGTCAGGGTTAGGAGGGTTACCTCTGTAGTAGTCTGGTCCAGGGTGGTCTGGTATGTAGTCAGGGTTAGGAGGGTTACCTCTGTAGTCCAGGGTGGTCTGGTCCAGGGTGGTCTGGTATGTAGTCAGGGTTAGGAGGGTTACCTCTGTAGTAGTCTGGTCCAGGGTGGTCTGGTATGTAGTCTGCTTAGGAGGTTACCTCTGTTGTAGTGGTCCAGGGTGGTCTGGTATGTAGTCAGGGTTAGGAGGGTTACCTCTGTAGTAGTCTGGTCCAGGGTGGTCTGGTATGTAGTCAGGGTTAGGAGGGTTACCTCTGTAGTAGTCTGGTCCAGGGTGGTCTGGTATGTAGTCAGGGTTAGGAGGGTTACCTCTGTAGTAGTCTGGTCCAGGGTGGTCTGGTATGTAGTCAGGGTTAGGAGGGTTACCTCTGTAGTAGTCTGGTCCAGGGTGGTCTGGTATGTAGTCAGGGTTAGGAGGGTTACCTCTGTAGTAGTCTGGTCCAGGGTGGTCTGGTATGTAGTCAGGGTTAGGAGGGTTACCTCTGTAGTAGTCTGGTCCAGGGTGGTCTGGTATGTAGTCAGGGTTGTCCCCAGCATCTTCATGATAGTAGAGGGGTTGTGATTTCTTCCGTCTCCAACAGGCTCTTCTTCACACAGGAGAGAAAGGACATCGTTTTATACCAAACAGCAAAGAGCTAAATATCAGAAACCGAATTAGAATCTCAGTGTGATTTCATTAGAAACGTTTATTCAACAATGTGATGATATGAGGCAAGTGAGGGTTATGGTCAGTACAGTGAGGGTTATGGTCAGTACAGTGAGGGTTATGGTCAGTACAGTGAGGGTTATGGTAGTACAGTGAGGGTCAGTACAGTGAGGGTTATGGTCAGTACAGTGAGGGTCAGTACAGTGAGAGTTATGGTAGTACAGTGAGGGTTATGGTCAGTACAGTGAGGGTTATGGTAGTACAGTGAGGGTTATGGTAGTACAGTGAGGGTTATGGTAGTACAGTGAGGGTTATGGTCAGTACAGTGAGGGTCAGTACAGTGAGGGTTATGGTCAGTACAGTGAGGGTCAGTACAGTGAGGGTTATGGTCAGTACAGTGAGGGTTATGGTCAGTACAGTGAGGGTCAGTACAGTGAGGGTTATGGTCAGTACAGTGAGGGTCAGTACAGTGAGGGTTATGGTCAGTACAGTGAGGGTTATGGTCAGTACAGTGAGGGTCAGTACAGTGAGGGTTATGGTCAGTACAGTGAGGGTTATGGTCAGTACAGTGAGGGTCAGTACAGTGAGGGTTATGGTCAGTACAGTGAGGGTCAGTACAGTGAGGGTTATGGTCAGTACAGTGAGGGTTATGGTCAGTACAGTGAGGGTTATGGTCAGTACAGTGAGGGTCAGTACAGTGAGGGTTATGGTCAGTACAGTGAGGGTCAGTACAGTGAGGGTTATGGTAGTACAGTGAGGGTTATGGTCAGTACAGTGAGGGTTATGGTCAGTACAGTGAGGGTCAGTACAGTGAGGGTTATGGTCAGTACAGTGAGGGTCAGTACAGTGAGGGTTATGGTCAGTACAGTGAGGGTTATGGTCAGTACAGTGAGGGTTATGGTCAGTACAGTGAGGGTCAGTACAGTGAGGGTTATGGTCAGTACAGTGAGGGTTATGGTCAGTACAGTGAGGGTTATGGTCAGTACAGTGAGGGTCATTACAGTGAGGGTTATGGTCAGTACAGTGAGGGTCAGTACAGTGAGGGTTATGGTCAGTACAGTGAGGGTTATGGTCAGTACAGTACAGTGAGGGTTATGGTCAGTACAGTGAGGGGGTTATGAGGGTCAGTACAGTGAGGGTTATGGTCAGTACAGTGAGGGTCAGTACAGTGAGGGTTATGGTCAGTACAGTGAGGGTCAGTACAGTGAGGGTTATGGTCAGTACAGTGAGGGTCAGTACAGTGAGGGTTATGGTCAGTACAGTGAGGGTTATGGTCAGTACAGTGAGGGTTATGGTCAGTACAGTGAGGGTTATGGTCAGTACAGTGAGGGTTATGGTCAGTACAGTGAGGGTTATGGTCAGTACAGTGAGGGTTATGGTCAGTACAGTGAGGGTTATGGTCAGTACAGTGAGGGTTATGGTCAGTACAGTGAGGGTTGTGGTCAGTACAGTGAGGGTTATGGTCAGTACAGTGAGGGTTGTGGCCAGTACAGTTATGGTCAGTACAGTGATGGTCAGTACAGTGAGGGTTTGAGGGTTATGGTGAGGGTCAGTACAGTGAGGGTTATGGTCAGTTTTTGAGGGTTATGGTCAGTACAGTGAGGGTTATGGTCAGTACAGTGAGGGTTATGGTCAGTACAGTGAGGGTTATGGTCAGTACAGTGAGGGTTATGGTCAGTACAGTGAGGGTCAGTACAGTGAGTGTTATGGTCAGTACAGTGGTTATGGTCAGTACAGTGAGGGTTATGGTACAGTGAGGGTTATGGTCAGTATGGTTGTGGTCAGTACAGTGAGGGTTATGGTCAGTACAGTGAGGGTTATGGTTATGGTTATGGTCACAGTGAGGGTTATGGTTATGGTCAGTACAGTGAGGGTTATGGTCAGTTCTGTGAGGGTTATGGTAAGTACAGTGAGGGTTATGGTTATGGTCAGTACAGTGAGGGTTATGGTCAGTGAGGGTTACAGTGAGTGGGTTTGAGGGTTATGGTTATGGTCAGTACAGTGAGGGTTATGGGTAAGTACAGTGAGGGTTATGGTTATGGTCAGTACAGTGAGGGTTATGGTCAGTACAGTGAGGGTTATGGTCAGTACAGTGAGGGTTATGGTTATGGTCAGTACAGTGAGGGGGTTATGGTCAGTACAGTGAGGGTTATGGTCCAGTACAGTGAGGGTTATGGTTGTGGTCAGTTCAGTGAGGGTTATGGTCAGTACAGTGAGGGTTATGGTCAGTACAGTGAGGGTTATGGTTATGGTCAGTACAGTGAGGGTTATGGTCAGTTCTGTGAGGGTTATGGTCAGTACAGTGAGGGTTATGGTTGTGGTCAGTACAGTGAGGGTTATGGTCAGTACAGTGAGGGTTATGGGTTCTGTGAGGGTTATGGTAGTTCAGTGAGGGTTATGGTCCATTCTGTGAGGGTTATGGTCAGTACAGTGAGGGTTATGGTCCAGTGAGGGTGTGATGGTTATGGTCAGTACAGTGAGGGTTATGGTCCATTCTGTGAGGGTTATGGTCAGGGTTATGGTCAGTTCTGTGAGGGTTATGGTCAGTACAGTGAGGGTTATGGTCAGTACAGTGAGGGTTATGGTCAGTACAGTGAGGGTTATGGTCAGTACTGTGAGGGTGAGTACAGTGAGGGTTATGGTCAGTACAGTGAGGGTTATGGTCAGTACAGTGAGGGTTATGGTCCATTCTGTGAGGGTTATGGTCATTACTGTGAGGGTTATGGTCCATTCTGTGAGGGTTATGGTTACAGTGAGGGTTATGGTCCATTCTGTGAGGGTTATGGTCAGTACACAGTTATGGTCCAGGGTTATGGTCAGTACAGTGAGGGTTATGGTCAGTACAGTGAGGGTTATGGTCAGTACAGTGAGGGTTATGGTCAGTGAGGGGTGAGGGTTATGGTCAGTACAGTGAGGGTTATGGTTGTGGTCAGTACAGTGAGGGTTATGGTCAGTACAGTGAGGGTTATGGTTATGGTCAGTACCGTGAGGGTTATGGTCCGTTCTGTGAGGGTTATGGTAAGTACAGTGAGGGTTATGGTCAGTACAGTGAGGGTTATGGTCAGTACAGTGAGGGTTATGGTTGTGGTCAGTACAGTGAGGGTTATGGTCAGTACGGTGAGGGTTATGGTAAGTACAGTGAGGGTTATGGTTGTGGTCAGTACAGTGAGGGTTATGGTTATGGTCAGTACAGTGAGGGTTATGGTAAGTACAGTGAGGGTTATGGTTGTGGTCAGTACAGTGAGGGTTATGGTCAGTACAGTGAGGGTTATGGTTATGGTCAGTACAGTGAGGGTTATGGTTATGGTCAGTACAGTGAGGGTTATGGTCCGTTCTGTGAGGGTTATGGTAAGTACAGTGAGGGTTATGGTTGTGGTCAGTACAGTGAGGGTTATGGTCAGTACAGTGAGGGTTTGAGGGTTATGGTTATGGTAGTACAGTGAGGGTTATGGTAAGTTTTGTGAGGGTTATGGTCAGTACAGTGAGGGTTATGGTCAGTACAGTGAGGGTTATGGTTATGGTCAGTACAGTGAGGGTTATGGTCAGTACAGTGAGGGTTATGGTCAGTACAGTGAGGGTTATGGTCCATTCTGTGAGGGTTATGGTCAGTTCTGTGAGGGTTATGGTCAGTACAGTGAGGGTTATGGTCAGTTCTGTGAGGGTTATGGTCAGTACAGTGAGGGTTATGGTCAGTTCTGTGAGGGTTATGGTCAGTACAGTGAGGGTTATGGTCAGTACAGTGAGGGTTATGGTCAGTACAGTGAGGGTTATGGTCCATTCTGTGAGGGTTATGGTCCATTCTGTGAGGGTTATGGTCCATTCTGTGAGGGTTATGGTCAGTACAGTGAGGGTTATGGTCCATTCTGTGAGGGTTATGGTCAGTACAGTGAGGGTTATGGTCCATTCTGTGAGGGTTATGGTCAGTACAGTGAGGGTTATGGTCCATTCTGTGAGGGTTATGGTCAGTACAGTGAGGGTTATGGTTATGGTCAGTACAGTGAGGGTTATGGTCCATTCTGTGAGGGTTATGGTCAGTACAGTGAGGGTTATGGTCAGTACAGTGAGGGTGATGGTCCATTCTGTGAGGGTTATGGTCAGTACAGTGAGGGTGATGGTCCATTCTGTGAGGGTTATGGTCAGTACAGTGAGGGTTATGGTTATGGTCAGTACAGTGAGGGTTATGGTCAGTACAGTGAGGGTTATGGTTATGGTCAGTACAGTGAGGGTTATGGTCCATTCTGTGAGGGTTATGGTCAGTACAGTGAGGGTTATGGTCCATTCTGTGAGGGTTATGGTCCATTCTGTGAGGGTTATGGTCAGTACAGTGAGGGTTATGGTCCATTCAGTGAGGGTTAAGGTCCATTCTGTGAGGGTAATGGTCCATTCTGTGAGAGTTATGGTCAGTTCTGTGAGGGTTATGGTCAGTTCTGTGAGGGTTATGGTCAGTTCTGTGAGGGTTATGGTCAGTTCTGTGAGGGTTATGGTCCATTCTGTGAGGGTTATGGTCAGTTCTGTGAGGGTTATGGTCAGTTCTGTGAGGGTTATGGTCAGTTCTGTGAGGGTTATGGTCCATTCTGTGAGGGTTATGGTCAGTTCTGTGAGGGTTATGGTCCATTCTGTGAGGGTTATGGTCAGTTCTGTGAGGGTTATGGTCCATTCTGTGAGGGTTATGGTCCATTCTGTGAGGGTTATGGTCCATTCTGTGAGGGTTATGGTCCATTCTGTGAGGGTTATGGTCAGTTCTGCACCATGTTTTAGCTTCTCTACAACACACATACTGACACTAACCTTGTTGTCCTACAGCAGTGAGGGGCCCTACAGCGGTGTGTAGTTGCAGTAGCTGTTGTAACTCTCTAAGATAGCTCTCAAATTCCTCCTCCAGTAACACCTGACGCTTACGAGCCTAAACACAGAGAGACAGAGAGAGAGAGACAGAGAGAGAGACAGAGAGACAGCGAGAGAGAGAGAGAGAGAGACAGAGAGAGAGACAGAGGGAGACAGAGAGAGACAGAGAGAGACAGAGAGAGACAGAGATAGATAGAGAGACAGAGAGAGACAGAGAGAGAGCAGAGAGAAAAAGAGAGAGGCAGACAGATAGAGAGAGGCAGACAGATAGAGAGAGGCAGACAGATAGAGAGAGAGTAGAGAGAGAGAGAGAGAGAGAGAGCAGAGAGACAAAGAGAGAGCAGAGAGAGACAGAGACAGAGAGAGAGACAGAGAGAGAGAGACAGCGAGAGAGAGAGAGAGAGAGAGAGAGAGAGGGAGACAGAGAGAGACAGAGAGAGACAGAGAGAGACAGAGAGACAGAGAGACAGAGAGAGAGAGAGAGAGAGAGAGAGAGAGAGAGGGAGACAGAGAGAGACAGAGAGACAGCGAGACAGAGAGAGAGAGAGAGAGAGAGACAGAGAGAGACAGAGGGATACAGAGAGAGACAGAGAGAGATAGAGAGAGACAGAGAGAGATAGAGAGAGACAGAGAGAGACAGAGAGAGAGCAGAGAGAGACAGAGAGAGAGCAGAGAGAAAAAGAGAGAGGCAGACAGATAGAGAGAGGCAGACAGATAGAGAGAGGCAGACAGATAGAGAGAGGCAGAGAGACAGAGAGAGAGCAGAGAGAGAGAGAGAGAGAGAGAGCAGAGAGACAAAGAGAGAGCAGAGAGAGACAGAGAGAGAGCAGAGAGAAAGAGGCAGACAGATAGAGAGGCAGACAGACAGAGAGAGCAGAGAGAGACAGAGAGAGAGCAGAGAGACAGAGAAAAAAAACACCTGCCACTTACAATCCTTCAGACACACTTGTGGTTCTTTGAGTTGTCGTTCCCCTCCCCGTGTGTGTGTGTGTGTGTGTGTGTGTGTGTGTGTGTGTGTGTGTGTGTGTGTGTGTGTGTGTGTGTGTGTGTGTGTGTGTGTGTGTGAATCCTCCTACCATGTCCAGCTGTGTCAGGCTGTGCGTATGTAGCGTGTGTAGTTCCTGTAGTTGGTCTCGGACTTGTGATGCAGTTCTTCTCTCTTTCTCCAACTCTGCACTCAACTCTGCCTTAGAACTCAGGTAGTCCTTCTCCAGCCTACACACCACAACACAATGTTAACCTCATCCACAGGTATCACTACCATAAACAGTACCAGTCAACTCTGAACTCAGGTAGTCCTTCTCCAGCCTACACACCACAACACAATGTTAACCTCATCCACAGGTATCACTACCATAAACAGTACCAATCAACTCTGAACTCAGGTAGTCCTTCTCCAGCCTACACACCACAACACAATGTTAACCTCATCCACAGGTATCACTACCATAAACAGTACCAATCAACTCTGAACTCAGGTAGTCCAATGTTCTCCAGGCTACACACCACAACACAATGTTAACCTCATCCACAGGTATCACTACCATATATACAGTACCAATCAACTCTGCCTTAGAACTCAGGTAGTCCTTCTCCAGGCTACACACCACAACACAATGTTAACCTCATCCACAGGTATCACTACCATAAACAGTACCAGTCAACTCTGAACTCAGGTAGTCCTTCTCCAGGCTACACACCACAACACAATGTTAACCTCATCCACAGGTATCACTACCATAAACAGTACCAATCAACTCTGCCTTAGAACTCAGGTAGTCCTTCTCCAGGCTACACACCACAACACAATGTTAACCTCATCCACAGGTATCACTACCATATACAGTACCAGTCAACTCTGAACTCAGGTAGTCCTTCTAGAACCAGGCTACACACCACAACACAATGTTAACCTCATCCACAGGTATCACTACCATAAACAGTACCAATCAACTCTGTATTACTACCATAAACAGTACCAATAGAACTCAGGTAGTCCTTCTCCAGGCTACACACCACAACACAATGTTAACCTCATCCACAGGTATCACTACCATATACAGTACCAATCAACTCTGAACTCAGGTAGTCCTTCTCCAGGCTACACACCACAACACAATGTTAACCTCATCCACAGGTATCACTACCATATACAGTACCAATCAACTCTGCCTGAGAACTCAGGTAGTCCTTCTCCAGGCTACACACCACAACACAATGTTAACCTCATCCACAGGTATTACTACCATAAACAGTACCAATCAAAGGTTTGGACACGTTAACTCATTCCAGGGTTTTTCTTATTTTAAAAAAAAATATTTTCTACTCTGTAGAATAATAGTGAAGACATCAACACTATGAAATAACACATATGGAATCATGTAGTAACCAAAAAAGTGTTAAACAAATCAAAATATATTTTAGATTCTTCAAAAGTAGCCACCCTTTGCCTTGATGATACATTTGCACACTCTTGGCATTCTCTCAACCAGCTTCACCTGGAATACTTTCCCAACAGTCTTGAAGGAGTTCCCACATATGCTGAGGACTTCTTGGCTGCTTTTTTTTTTTGAGGTCCGGTGATTGTGTGGGCCAGGTCATCTGATGCAGCACTCAATCACTCTCCTTTGTTTTTCAACAGGACAATGACCCAACACACCTCCTTACAAAGCCTGGAGGTGTGTTATGGGTCATTGTCCTGTTGAAAAACAAATGATAGTCCCACTAAGCACAAACCAGATGGGATGGTGTATCGCTGCAGAATGCTGTGGTAGCCATGCTGGTTAAGTGTGCCTTGAATTCTAAATAAATCACAGACAGTGTCACCAGCAAAGCACCCCCACACCCTCACACCACCTCCTCCATGCTTCACAGTGGGAACCACACATGGAGATCATCAGTTCACCTACTCTGCGTCTCACAAAGACATGGTGGTTGTTGGAACCAAAAATCTTAAATTGGACTCATCAGACCATAGGACAGATTTCCACCAGTCTAATGTCCATTGCTCATGTTTCTTGGCCCAATCAAGTCTCTTCTTATTATTGGTGTCCTTTAGTAGTGGTTTCAATGCAGCAATTTGACCTAAATTCCCAATTAGGCCCTCAAATCATCACGGTCACCTAATAATCCCCAGTTTACAATTGTCTCATTCATCCCCCTCCTCTCCCCTGTAACTATTCCCCAGGTCGTTGCTGTAAATGAGAAGGTGTTCTCAGTCAACTTACCTGGTAAAATAACGGATAAATAAAAAATAAAAACGAAGGCCTGATTCAAGCAGTCTCCTCTGAACAGTTGATGTTGAGATGTGTCTGTTACTTGAACTCGGTGAAGCATTTATTTGGTCTGCAATTTATGAGGATGGTAACTCTAATGAACTTATCCTCTGCAGTAGAGGGTAACTCTGGGTCTTCCTTTCCTGTGGCGGTCCTCATGAGAGCCAGTTTAATCATAGCGCTTGATGGTTTTTCCGACTGCACTTGAAGAAACTTTCAACGTTCTTGAAATTTTCCAGATTGACCTTTTCCACCCCCCTTTATGTCTTGAAGTAATGATGGACTGTCATTTCTCTTCACTTATTTGAGATGTTCTTACCATAATATGGTCTTGGTCTTTTACCAGATAGGGATATCTTCTGTATACCCCCCCTACCTTGTCACAACACAACTGATTGGCTCAAACACATTAACAAGGAAAGAAATTCCACAAATGTACTTTTAACAAGGTACACCTGTTAATAGAAATGCATTCCAGGTGAATATCACATGAAGCAGGTTGAGAGAATGCCAAGAGTGTGCAAAGCTGTCATCAAGGCAAAGGGTGGCTACTTTGAAAGAATCTCAAATATAAAATATATTTAGATTTGTTTAACACTTTTTGGTTTACTACATGATTCCATGTGTGTTATTTCATAGTGTTGATGTCTTCACTATTATTCTACAGAGTAGAAAATAGTAAAAATAAAGAAAAACCCTTGAATGAGTTGGTATGTCCAAACTTTTACTTGGTACTGTATATAATTATATATACTTTTTTGTGTGTGTAATTTGATCCTTTTCCCCCTCCAATTTCATGATATCCAGTCTTAAGGGTGGCCATTTATGATTCCATATGTTACACCTGTTAATAGAAATGCATTCCGGGTGACTACCTCATGAAGCTGGTTGAGAGAATGTCAAGAGTGTGCAAAGCTGTCATCAAGGCAAAGGGTGGCCATTTATGATTCCATATGTGTTATTTAAGGCTCCCGAATGGCGCATCGGTCTAAGGCATCGCAGTGCTAGAGGCATCACTACAGACCCTGGTTTGATTCCAGGCTGTATCACAACCGGCCATGACTGGGAGTACCATAGGGCGGCGCACAATTGGCCCAGCATCGTCCGGGTTTGGCCGATGTAGGCCGTCATGGTAAATAATAATTTATTCTTTAACTGACTTGAATAAATAAATTAATAATTAAATAAAGGTTACATTAAAATAATTCATAGTTTTAATTGTCTTCATTATTATTCTGCGATGTAGAAAAATAGTAAAAAATAAAGATAAACCCATGAATGAGTAGGTGTGTCCAAACTTCTGACTGTATACCCAGACTGCACTAGAAAAAAATAATCGGGTGCCATTTTGGATAAACACTTACTGTGCCAGTCTGCCAGTAGAGTCCCGTGCCCTGTCTCTCTCTATGCTGTAGGCTCGCTCCACCTACAGTAGAATACAACAACACAACCTTACTGTCTATATGTCACGTTCGTCGTACGGAGGAGACCAAGGCGCAGCGTAAAATGATCGACATATTTTTAATAAAGACGAAGAACACCTAACACACTATACAAAAACAACAAACCGAACGTGAAGCTATAATAATACTAGTGCAGACACAGGCAACTAGACATAGACAATAACCCACCAAATACCCAAAGAAGATGGCTACCTAAATATGGTTCCCAATCAGAGACAACGATAAACACCTGCCTCTAATTGAGAACCAATCTAGGCAACCATAGACATACAATAAACACCTAGATGATAAACAACCCCCATAAACCTACAAAACCTCTAGACAGTACAACAACACACACATCACCCATGTCACACCCTGACCTAACCAAAACAATAAATAAGACAAAGGTCAGGGTGTGACACTTTACAGTGAACAACGAGGGAGCTGTGGGGTTAAGGGCCTTGCTCAAGAGGGAGGCAGGGAGTGAGAAGAGAGAGAGAGGGAGAGCACGTTGCAGGGTTAAGGGCCTTGCTCAAGAGGGAGGCAGGGAGTGAGAAGAGAGAGAGAGGGAGAGCACGTTGCGGGGTTAAGGGCCTTGCTCAAGAGGGAGGCAGGGAGTGAGAAGAGAGAGAGGGAGAGCACGTTGCGGGGTTAAGGGCCTTGCTCAAGAGGGAGTGAGAAGAGAGAGAGAGGAGAGCACGTTGTGGGGTTAAGGGCCTTGCTCAAGAGGAGGCAGAGTGAGAAGAGAGAGGGAGAGCACGTTGCAGGGTTAAGGGCCTTGCTCAAGAGGGAGGCAGGGAGTGAGAAGAGAGAGATGGAGAGCACGTTGTGGGGTTAAGGGCCTTGCTCAAGAGGGAGGCAGGGAGTGAGAAGAGAGAGAGGGAGAGCACGTTGTGGGGTTAAGGGCCTTGCTCAAGAGGGAGGCAGGGAGTGAGAAGAGAGAGAGGGAGAGCACGTTGTGGGGTTAAGGGCCTTGCTCAAGAGGGAGGCAGGGAGTGAGAAGAGAGAGAGGGAGAGCACGTTGCAGGGTTAAGGGCCTTGCTCAAGAGGGAGGCAGGGAGTGAGAAGAGAGAGAGAGGGAGAGCACGTTGTGGGGTTAAGGGCCTTGCTCAAGAGGGAGGCAGGGAGTGAGAAGAGAGAGAGAGGGAGAGCACGTTGCAGGGTTAAGGGCCTTGCTCAAGAGGGAGGCAGGGAGTGAGAAGAGAGAGAGGGAGAGCACGTTGCAGGGTTAAGGGCCTTGCTCAAGAGGGAGGCAGGGAGTGAGAAGAGAGAGAGAGGGAGAGCACGTTGCGGGGTTAAGGGCCTTGCTCAAGAGGGAGTGAGAAGAGAGAGAGAGGGAGAGCACGTTGCAGGGTTAAGGGCCTTGCTCAAGAGGGAGGCAGGGAGTGAGAAGAGAGAGATGGAGAGCACGTTGCAGGGTTAAGGGCCTTGCTCAAGAGGGAGGCAGGGAGTGAGAAGAGAGAGAGGGAGAGCACGTTGCAGGGTTAAGGGCCTTGCTCAAGAGGGAGGCAGGGAGTGAGAAGAGAGAGAGGGAGAGCACGTTGCGGGGTTAAGGGCCTTGCTCAAGAGGGAGGAGGAGAAGAGAGAGAGAGGGAGAGCACGTTGCAGGGTTAAGGGCCTTGCTCAAGAGGGAGGCAGGGAGTGAGAAGAGAGAGATGGAGAGCACGTTGCAGGGTTAAGGGTCTTGCTCAAGAGGGAGGCAGGGAGTGAGAAGAGAGAGAGGGAGAGCACATTGCGGGGTTAAGGGCCTTGCTCAAGAGGGAGGCAGGGAGTGAGAAGAGAGAGAGGGAGAGCACGTTGTGGGGTTAAGGGCCTTGCTCAAGAGGGAGGCAGGGAGTGAGAAGAGAGAGAAAGGGAGAGCACGTTGTGGGGTTAAGGGCCTTGCTCAAGAGGGAGGCAGGGAGTGAGAAGAGAGAGAGGGAGAGCACGTTGCAGGGTTAAGGGCCTTGCTCAAGAGGGATGCAGGGAGTGAGAAGAGAGAGAGGGAGAGCACGTTGTGGGGTTAAGGGCCTTTGCTCAAGAGGGAGGCAGGGAGTGAGAAGAGAGAGAGGGAGAGCACGTTGTGGGGTTAAGGGCCTTGCTCAAGAGGGAGGCAGGGAGTGAGAAGAGAGAGAGATGGAGAGCACGTTGTGGGGTTAAGGGCCTTGCTCAAGAGGGAGGCAGGGAGTGAGAAGAGAGAGAGATGGAGAGCACGTTGTGGGGTTAAGGGCCTTGCTCAAGAGGGAGGCAGGGAGTGAGAAGAGAGAGAGATGGAGAGCACGTTGCGGGGTTAAGGGCCTTGCTCAAGAGGGAGGCAGGGAGTGAGAGAGAGAGAGAGGAGAGCACTTTGTGGGGTTAAGGGCCTTGCTCAAGAGGGAGGCAGGGAGTGAGAAGAGAGAGAGGGAGAGCACGTTGTGGGGTTAAGGGCCTTGCTCAAGAGGGAGGCAGGGAGTGAGAAGAGAGAGAGGGAGAGCACGTTGTGGGGTTAAGGGCCTTGCTCAAGAGGGAGGCAGGGAGTGAGAAGAGAGAGAGGGAGAGCACGTTGTGGGGTTAAGGGCCTTGCTCAAGAGGGAGGCAGGGAGTGAGAAGAGAGAGAGGGAGAGCACGTTGTGGGGTTAAGGGCCTTGCTCAAGAGGACAACGGTAAGGTCCATCTCCTTAGCCTGGGTTTACCCACCTCTCTGAACTGTTGTTTGACCATGTCCAGACTGGACACGGCTTCAGCCTGGCTACACTTCTCCACCTGTAGAGCTGCCTCCAGGTCACGGATACGCAGCTGGGGGAAAGAGAGGGCGGAGAGAGGGGAGAGAGGGGGAGGAGAGAGGGAGAGAGGGGGAGAGAGAGAGCGAGGGAAAGAGGAAGGGAGGCAGGGAGAGGAGAAGAGGGTTAGGAGAGGAGAAAGATGGGGGAGATTGAGAAGAGAGAGAAAGGGGAGAGAGAGAGATGGGGGGCAGAGAAGAGAGGCGGGGGGAGGGAGGGAGGGAGAGGAGAGAGGGAGGAGAGGGATAATAGATTGTTTATTGTCCATTTGTTTAGAACGGAAATTGGTCTTCTGCATTCTTCCCAACCCCAGTCAAACACATTGAGAGGCCCAGGGTCACAGGGTCAGAGGCCCAGGGTTCAGCTACAGGGTCAGCTACAGGGTCAGCTACAGGGTTCAGCTACAGGGTTCAGCTACAGGGTTCAGCTACAGGGTCAGCTACAGGGTCAACTACAGGGTCAACTACAGGGTCAACTACAGGGTCAGCTACAGGGTCAACTACAGGGGTCAGCTACAGGGTCAACTACAGGGGTCAGCTACAGGGTCAGCTACAGGGTCAACTACAGGGTCAGCTACAGGGTCAACTACAGGGTCAGCTACAGGGTCAACTACAGGGTCAGCTACAGGGTCAGCTACAGGGTCAGCTACAGGGTCAGCTACAGGGTCAGCTACAGGGTCAGAGGCCCAGGGCCAACTACAGGGGTCAGATACAGGGTCAGCTACAGGGGACAGCTGCAGGGTCAGCTACAGGGTCAGCTACAGGGTCAGCTACAGGGTCAGAGGCCCAGTGTCAACTACAGGGGTCAGCTACAGGGGTCAGCTACAGGGTCAGCTACAGGGTCAGCTACAGGGTCAGCTACAGGGTCAGCTACAGGGTCAGCGGCCCAGGGTCAACTACAGGGGTCAGCTACAGGGTCAGCTACAGGGTCAACTACAGGGTCAGTGGCCCAGGGTCAACTACAGGGGTCAGCTGCAGGGTCAGCTACAGGGTCAGCTACAGGGTCAGCTACAGGGTCAGAGGCCCAGGGCCAACTACAGGGGTCAGCTACAGGGTCAGCTACAGGGGACAGCTGCAGGGTCAGCTACAGGGTCAGCTACAGGGTCAGCTACAGGGTCAGAGGCCCAGTGTCAACTACAGGGGTCAGCTACAGGGGTCAGCTACAGGGTCAGCTACAGGGTCAACTACAGGGTCAGCTACAGGGTCAGCTACAGGGTCAGCGGCCCAGGGTCAACTACAGGGGTCAGCTACAGGGTCAGCTACAGGGTCAACTACAGGGTCAGTGGCCCAGGGTCAACTACAGGGGTCAGCTGCAGGGTCAGCTGCAGGGTCAGCTACAGGGTCAGCTACAGGGGTCAACTACAGGGTCAGCTACAGGGTCAGCTACAGGGTCAGCTACAGGGTCAACTACAGGGTCAACTACAGGGTCAGCTACAGGGTCAGCTACAGGGTCAGCTACAGGGTCAACTACAGGGGTCAGCTTCAGGGTCAACTACAGGGGACAGCTACAGGGTCAGAGGCCCAGGGTCAGAGGCCCAGGGTCAACTACAGGGGTCAGCTACAGGGTCAACTACAGGGTCAACTACAGGATCAACTACAGGGTCAGCTACAGGGAATACACATTAAAGACTACAGGGTCAGCTACAGGGAATACACATTAAAGAGGTATGTGTTTTACCTGTATGATCTCAGAGTTGAATTTAGACTCCAGGTGAGCAGCTCTCTCAGACTCTATGTTGGTTTCTAGAGTCTTGACTCTCTGTAGGGCGGTCTGAGGAACACACAAACACACTCTATTTGAAATCTCTATGTTGGTTTCTAGAGTCTTGACTCTCTGTAGGGCGGTCTGAGGAACACACAAACACACTCTATTTGAAATCTCTATGTTGGTTTCTAGAGTCTTGACTCTCTATGATGGTTCTATGTTGGTTTCTAGAGTCTTGACTCTCTAGGATGGTTCTATGTTGGTTTCTAGAGTGTTGACTCTCTAGGATGGTTCTATGTTGGTTTCTAGAGTCTTGACTCTCTAGGATGGTTCTATGTTGGTTTCTAGAGTGTTGACTCTCTAGGATGGTTCTATGTTGGTTTCTAGAGTCTTGACTCTCTAGGATGGTTCTATATTGGTTTCTAGAGTGTTGACTCTCTCTAGGATGGTTCTATATTGGTTTCTAGAGTGTTGACTCTCTCTAGGATGGTTCTATGTTGGTTTCTAGAGTGTTGACTCTCTGTAGGATGGTTCTATATTGGTTTCTAGAGTGTTGACTCTCTCTAGGATGGTTCTATGTTGGTTTCTAGAGTGTTGACTCTCTCTAGGATGGTTCTATGTTGGTTTCTAGAGTGTTGACTCTCTCTAGGATGGTTCTATGTTGGTTTCTAGAGTGTTGACTCTCTCTAGGATGGTTCTATATTGGTTTCTAGAGTGTTGACTCTCTCTAGGATGGTTCTATGTTGGTTTCTAGAGTGTTGACTCTCTGTAGGATGGTTCTATATTGGTTTCTAGAGTGTTGACTCTCTCTAGGATGGTTCTATGTTGGTTTCTAGAGTGTTGACTCTCTATGATGGTTCTATGTTGGTTTCTAGAGTCTTGACTCTCTAGGATGGTTCTATGTTGGTTTCTAGAGTGTTGACTCTCTATGATGGTTCTATGTTGGTTTCTAGAGTGTTGACTCTCTCTAGGATGGTTCTATGTTGGTTTCTAGAGTGTTGACTCTCTCTAGGATGGTTCTATGTTGGTTTCTAGAGTGTTGACTCTCTCTAGGATGGTTCTATATTGGTTTCTAGAGTGTTGACTCTCTCTAGGATGTTTCTATGTTGGTTTCTAGAGTGTTGACTCTCTCTAGGATGGTTGTATGTTGGTTTCTAGTGTTGACTCTCTCTAGGATGGTTCTATATTGGTTTCTAGTGTTGACTCTCTCTAGGATGGTTCTATATTGGTTTCTAGTGTTGACTCTCTCTAGGATGGTTCTATATTGGTTTCTAGTGTTGACTCTCTCTAGGATGGTTCTATATTGGTTTCTAGTGTTGACTCTCTCTAGGATGGTTCTATATTGGTTTCTAGTGTTGACTCTCTCTAGGATGGTTCTATATTGGTTTCTAGTGTTGACTCTCTCTAGGATGGTTCTATATTGGTTTCTAGTGTTGACTCTCTCTAGGATGGTTCTATATTGGTTTCTAGTGTTGACTCTCTCTAGGATGGTTCTATATTGGTTTCTAGTGTTGACTCTCTCTAGGATGGTTCTATATTGGTTTCTAGTGTTGACTCTCTGTAGGATGGTTCTATGTTGGTTTCTAGAGTGTTGACTCTCTAGGGTGGTTCTATGTTGGTTTCTAGAGGGTTGACTCTCTAGGATGGTTCTATGTTGGTTTCTAGAGTGTTGACTCTCTAGGATGGTTCTATGTTGGTTTCTAGAGTGTTGACTCTCTAGGATGGTTCTATGTTGGTTTCTAGAGGGTTGACTCTCTGTAGGATGGTTCTATGTTGGTTTCTAGAGTGTTGACTCTCTCTAGGATGGTTCTATGTTTGTTTCTAGAGTGTTGACTCTCTCTAGGATGGTTCTGTTGGTTTCTCCCTCCCTCCCTCACCTCTAGTTCTTTCTTCATTCTCTCCTCTCTCTCTGTGATGTAGCCCAGTTCGCTGGTCTGACGTCGTAGTGCCTCCCCGTCTCTCTCCCTCTCTCTCTGCACCTCCCCCATCCTCCTCTTCAGCTCCTGCAGAGTCTCCTCCTGATTCTGGGGGTGAGGGAGTGAGAGGTGAGGGGAGGAAGAAGTGGGAGAAGTGGGAGGAGAGGTGAGGGGAGGAAGAAGTGGGAGAACGGGACAGAGGGGGAGAGGGAGGGAGAGGTGAGGGAGGGGGTTAACAAAGGGTTAATATTCAACAACAACAACAACAAATTGTCATTGTTTTGATGGAAGCCACCAAATGAATGTATTTTGCTGTGTCCTGTTTGCCTTCTAAATGCCAACTAGAGGGCAGTCCAGCTGCATCTTAACACTGAACGACCAGGAGTCGTCACTGACCTGAATGTCTGTGACCCATGAGTTAATCATTCTGTTACGGTGATGCCATACCAGCAAACCTTTCGCTTAAACCATCTCCAAACCAACACTTTTCATGAAAACATATTTAAAACACATATATATATATATATATACATATATATATCCCTACAGCAGGGTGTGTGTTTCCTACAGCAGGGTGTGTTACCTACAGCAGGGTGTGTGTTTCCTACAGCAGGGTGTGTGTTCCCTACAGCAGGATGTGTGTTCCCTACAGCAGGGTGTGTGTTCCCTACAGCAGGGTGTGTGTTCCCTACAGCAGGGTGTGTGTTCCCTACAGCAGGGTGTGTGTTCCCTACAGCAGGATGTGTGTTCCCTACAGCAGGGTGTGTGTTCCCTACAGCAGGGTGTGTGTTCCCTACAGCAGGGTGTGTGTTCCCTACAGCAGGGTGTGTGTTACCTACAGCAGGGTGTGTTACCTACAGCAGGGTGTGTGTTCCCTACAGCAGGGTGTGTTACCTACAGCAGGGTGTGTGTTCCCTACAGCAGGGTGTGTGTTCCCTACAGCAGGGTGTGTTACCTACAGCAGGGTGTGTGTTCCCTACAGCAGGGTGTGTGTTCCCTACAGCAGGGTGTGTGTTACCTACAGCAGGGTGTGTTCCCTACAGCAGGGTGTGTGTTCCCTACAGCAGGGTGTGTGTTCCCTACAGCAGGGTGTGTGTTCCCTACAGCAGGGTGTGTGTTCCCTACAGCAGGGTGTGTTCCCTACAGCAGGGTGTGTTACCTACAGCAGGGTGTGTGTTCCCTACAGCAGGGTGTGTGTTCCCTACAGCAGGGTGTGTGTTCCCTACAGCAGGGTGTGTGTTCCCTACAGCAGGGTGTGTGTTCCCTACAGCAGGGTGTGTGTTACCTACAGCAGGGTGTGTGTTCCCTACAGCAGGGTGTGTGTTCCCTACAGCAGGGTGTGTTCCCTACAGCAGGGTGTGTGTTCCCTACAGCAGGGTGTGTGTTCCCTACAGCAGGGTGTGTGTTACCTACAGCAGGGTGTGTGTTCCCTACAGCAGGGTGTGTTCCCTACAGCAGGGTGTGTGTTACCTACAGCAGGGTGTGTGTTCCCTACAGCAGGGTGTGTGTTCCCTACAGCAGGGTGTGTGTTCCCTACAGCAGGGTGTGTGTTCCCTACAGCAGGGTGTGTGCTCCCTACAGCAGGGTGTGTGTTCCCTACAGCAGGGTGTGTGTTCCCTACAGCAGGGTGTGTTCCCTACAGCAGGGTGTGTTCCCTACAGCAGGGTGTGTTCCCTACAGCAGGGTGTGTGTTCCCTACAGCAGGGTGTGTTACCTACAGCAGGGTGTGTGTTACCTACAGCAGGGTGTGTGTTACCTACAGCAGGGTGTGTGTTCCCTACAGCAGGGTGTGTGTTCCCTACAGCAGGGTGTGTTACCTACAGCAGGGTGTTCCCTACAGCAGGGTGTGTGTTCCCTACAGCAGGGTGTGTTACCTACAGCAGGGTGTGTGTTCCCTACAGCAGGGTGTGTGTCCCTACAGCAGGGTGTGTGTTCCCTACAGCAGGGTGTGTGTTCCCTACAGCAGGGTGTGTGTTACCTACAGCAGGGTGTGTGTTACCTACAGCAGGGTGTGTGTTCCCTACAGCAGGGTGTGTGTTCCCTACAGCAGGGTGTGTGTTCCCTACAGCAGGGTGTGTGTTACCTACAGCAGGGTGTGTGTTCCCTACAGCAGGGTGTGTGTTCCCTACAGCAGGGTGTGTGTTACCTACAGCAGGGTGTGTGTTCCCTACAGCAGGGTGTGTGTTCCCTACAGCAGGGTGTGTGTTCCCTACAGCAGGGTGTGTTCCCTACAGCAGGGTGTGTTCCCTACAGCAGGGTGTGTTCCCTACAGCAGGGTGTGTGTTCCCTACAGCAGGGTGTGTGTTCCCTACAGCAGGGTGTGTTACCTACAGCAGGGTGTGTGTTACCTACAGCAGGGTGTGTGTTACCTACAGC